>NC_058412.1:78180627-78480627 GCF_002201575.2 Neomonachus schauinslandi | reverse complement strand
CTTGGTCATTTATTTCTAAAAACATTTTTGTCGTGTAAAATCAAAATATTCACAACACTGCCTTCACGTAATTGTGTATTGAGAGTCAGCCTTGAAGAAACATCTGTAAAATAAGACAAAAAATGAGCACTTCCTTATCATTAAGGCAATCTGGAATTTTATTCAGTTTAATCAGGTTTTTAGTCTGTTTAATCATAGAGATCCATGAGGTGAGAAATAGAACAATGCATTGTGTCGTAATGTAAATACATATTTAATAATAACAATAGCTAATATGTCTTGAGAGTGAGTGCCTCCTAATGGGCCTGGTGCTTTGCTGTGCCTCTCTTACTTGTAGAATCCCACTGAGGCAGGTAATCTTCTATTCCTTATTTTATAGGTGAAGAAACTGAAATGCAGAGAGCTTAGGTAACTACTAAGTGACAGAGCCAACATTCAGACTCAGCAGTCTACTACCCAAGTCCAAATTCTTGATACATTTTATGGAATTTAAACCAATTTGAGGGACAGAGTGGTTTCTTTGTGTAATTGGTAATTTTTCAAACATTCCTTCTTACGGTTGCTAATTTTTTTTTTTTTTTTTCCGGCAAAAGCTTTATTGTTTTCCTCATCCCACAGCTTGGCTGGAAGGCTCCCCATGGTTAAAAATCTTCCTCAAAGGCCCAGGAGGTCCCTAGTCTTTGAGGGCCAGCCTTTCTCAGGGTTCCTGGCATAGCCTGCGTGGGAGCCTGCCAGACTGCAGAAAAGGGTCAGGCGCTCACCCAGCTCATCTAGAAAGTGGTTTTCTAGGAAGTCACAGGGATGGGGTCTGTGTGGGCCCATCCAGGAGGGCTGGTGCAGGTTCTTTGCAGGGCCAGACTGTCCAGGCAGGGATCTCAGTCATCCCGGCCAGCTTCCTGAGGAGAGAGTGGGAGTGTCCTCCACCAGCTAGGGATAAAAAGCCCATGTTCCACAAGACCACATCCTTGGGGTGGAAGCCTAGGTCCAGAGGGAAGTAGGGGTTGGAGGCTGATGCTAGTTGACCAGGCAGCTGGCTGTGATCTTACTCCAAAGGAGTAATTCTGTTGAATCTGGGAGCTCAAGGCTGGTCAGCAACAAGATGCCAACCACAGATAAAAGTGTTCGCTGTTGCCAGAGGCAGAGGAGAGCTCAGGAGATGGTTCCCAGGGTGAGGCTGGGGAGGAGCTTGAAGGGGTTTCAGAGGCTGGTCAGCTCTGTTCGGCCCAAGCACTGGTGTCGAAGTAAGAGATAGACCCACAGGACCACCTAGCTCACATTTCTAAATTCTAAATTCGTTTTCTGTAAAACTTACTAATGGGATCCCTGCAGATAGGTTGAGGAATCATGAGTTCACAGCCCTGGCTGATGTCACGTCCTCTAGCCCTTTGCGCCCTGCTCACTTTGGTGTGGTGAACTCCATAATTCGGGCTCTTTGTTATCCAGCCAATCTCTCACTGAACATAAAGGTTCCTGTTCTTTATGAGGTTTCAGGAAAGGGATATGAAATTAGCTCACAAAGAAGAGCAGAATTTTGAGTGCATCCCCAAGTAACAAGTTTTAAAGAATATCTCATTCCCCCCTCATATCTTTCCATAAAAGAGACCCTCTGTCATTATGCTTTGGCTTTGATCACAGTCTGGCACATCACTGTGTACACTGGGGTGCTACTTGGGGTAACCCAGGATGAGCTGTGTTACCCTGATGTTTCTCGAAAGGGCACAGTGGTGGCCCTTCTAGGGAGATAAACACCTTTGAATACTTGTTCAACATTTCTTATTAGTTCATAAAGTCCTGTGTCCATTCCAACACTTCCTCAGGACAGATGTCATCATTTTCAAGGTTATGTTACTGGAATTTTATGAAGTAGGAGGTCTATCCTAGTCGTATCTAATTCCCCCTTCCCATCTCCTGCTTCAGCCCTACAGGACAGATGAGCATAGTAGGTGCTGGGTTTATTGAGGGAGTACCTTCTTTTTATGGAAGGTCTTTTCTGAGAATTAAAAAGTACTATAATTCTCTCACCCAAGCCATTACAAATAAATTGGGTATTTTCTGGGAAGATTGCTGATACCATCTGTTCCAAATCCTGGGCATATGTTGAATAGACTACAGCCCTCTCTGTATAAGCTTCCAGGGGATCCACTTTGCTAGGGGTCAGTTTAGTGAGACCCTGAGCTGGCTGGGGCCAGGTGGGTGTGGCAGGGGCCACCTAGAAGTCCAGAACTAGGAACTTCAATTAAAAATGGGACTGTTGGATATTCGCATAGTTCCCTTTCTTCTTTATACAAAGAGACAGCCTCATACAAAGAGAACACAGTGTCTATCCAGAGAATAGTAACTTTATCCTCTTTGCCTCTTTGATTTTGTTCAGGGGATCGTGGATGAAACTGATTAAAATGCTCAGGAAGCCACAGGGTCATTGAAGACAGACTCATGGTTCTCAGTACTCTTCCTCCATTCCTCATTATCTTGCTGTTTCCATACAAAAACTCCCAACCTCTTCTCTAGAACTTTCATAACAAGATAAAAGACCCCTCCCCCAAGTCCCTCCTGCTTTAGGACACATCTCCCCTCAGGGCATCACCTGTCAGACGCCCCTCTTGCTTGCCCTGCTGTCTCCCCTTCTGGCCCAACATTGAATTTCAGTAGGTTGCGGCTAATGTTGAATATATTTCAAATGCTGTGCCCTCTATATGAACTATGAAGACAAGATTAGCAGATACAATTAGCTGCTTTAGGATTAAAAACAAATCAAAAGAACTAGATTTTAATTATTGCCCTATTGGTTATTACTACTTGGAACATTATCTTCTGTGATAGTCTATTTCTGAAGCAGGAAGAGAGTGGGAAATGGGTAGAAATTAGAATACAGGATTTTTTTTCTTCTTAAGGAAAGAAACCCAGCACACTTTGAAAAGCTGTGAAAGCATTCTCATGATCTGGTAGATCCCATCTGTGCAATTTTCAATGACATACTTCAAGTACACAAGCTGCAGTCAAAGGACCTAAAAAAAAAGGAAGAAAGAAAGAAAGACAGAGAAACGTGGGTGTTAATGAGAGGCCCCAGCTTGACAGCTGTGGGGAAAGCTAATCTCTCTCTCCATGTGCCCACCTGTCCCAGGGGCACGATTAGCATGCTCGCACTTCCTGGAGGAAGTCTGGCATTCTGAAGTGTCACCCAGAGTCTGGAATGCCCCAGTGGATGCATCACGGTGGTGTGAGGTTACCCTGGCTCTGACCCCCATCACTGTCCTTTGGAAACCACAATGAAATTGATGGAAGCGATGGTGAGCCCCTCCTCTCTGTTTTCCTTACTGGGGGTGGGGGAGTATGGATGGAAAGAACATTCTCAAAGAACATTCTGACCATGAGATATATGACATCTGCGATTCTCGCTTATCTAGGGAGGTTATCAAATGACCTTCTCTAGAGGCTTTTAGAGAAAGGGGGCTGCCAGCCATCTTTTTTTGGAAATGCAGGCCCTGGGGACACTGTGTGATGGATTTCTTGACTGCTGGAGGTTTCTTCCAGTCCTGTGATACTAGTAAGTTATTCTTGGTCACTGCTGCAGTAATTAGTTTTCCAACAGGCTGACTTAAAACCCATCTGCCATAATACAACCTGAAACTCCCTAGTTTCTCTTGGGTTTTGCTCCTGTTATCAATTCCATTCAAACCCACTATGACAATTTTTAATCATTGTTAACCATGTTTGTGAGTGACCATGACTATCAGAATTCTTCCTAAAAAGGGATTCAGAGAAGCAAATATTCCTTGTGATACTAGGGAAGTTAATTTGCCAACTTCAGTTTTCTCATCTTTTGGCTTTCGGTTTCAGTTTTTGGCTTGGTTGAAGTATCATTGGAAGAAGAATTGCTATAACTTCCTTTGAGTGTTTTTATATCATTATTAGATTTTGGGGACTCTCAGCACCTGAACACCCACCCTCATAGACTCCCCTGTCTTAGGAGGCAGAGCCCACCAATCAAAGCTGAAAATGCCAGATATTTGATTCTCCAGCCTCCTTTATAGCTGGGACTTAGGCCCACGATCCAGGCTCTGCCTGTCCAGTTCATCCCCTCCAGACGTTAAATTAGAAACAGGTGATGTGAGGAGGTAGGGAATGCATGGAATCTGCTCCAGTGGGGGACAGGGGGCAATGGTGGCAGTTTGCTGCAGTTTTCAGGCTGTGTTTCCTTGTAGCACCATCCAGTGCCCCTTGATAGTCATGTGAGCTCATCATTCGCAGCAGAGGTGTGCCCCAGACCAGCTTTGCAGGTCTCCTAGAGAGTCTATGAGACACCCAGTATCCTCTTTAATAAATGCCCTTTCTGTTTAAATTCACCAGTGTTGGTTTTTTGTTGCTTTCTGCTGAAAACCGTGTCAAGTGAGTTAGCCTCTTCCTTACCATGGAAGAACTGAAAAAGAGAGATGCACAGTGTAGCACATGGATGATCATAAGCCACGCGGAGGGAGGGAGCTTAAAATTCATCTCTTCCACTTCCAACTGGTCTAAGACTGAAGTGTAGCTTCCAACTTTGCCTTAATATCTTAAGCAAATATGTACTCACTGTCTTCAGAAAGCAGCCCAGTTTGTTTCTGGAAAGCTCTGAGTATTGGGGAGAATTTCTCTTACCTTACAATTCTGCTGCCTAGCATAATGCCTGACACATGATAGGAGCTCAACAGATATTTGTTGAATGAATGATTAAAGTGTAATGTCCATCACTGGCTCTAATTTTGCCCATAAAAGCCTTCATAGAATAACTCTGATCTCTTATCTGTATCATAACCCTTCAAAAATGTGAGGGCTTTCTGATGTCTTTGAGTTCTCATATCCTCTGAGTGAGCATTTTCAGTGATTTCATGTGCTCCTCTTCTTTGGGCACCTTCCTCATGGACGCATCCAGAACCCAACACAGTGCACTACCTTTGGTCCATAAATAGGATTATCCTTCTCTTTTTCTGCATAATTAATCAAATTAATTTGTTAACTTTGCTTCACTATTGGCTCCTGGCTGCAGCTCTTCAAGTCTTATCCACATAAGGCTGCTAAGCCACAACTCATATATTCTTGGAGTTTTATCTTTGGGTCTAAATATAATTAATTCTCCTGTATCTCTATTAAATTCCATTTTGTTGGAATGACCCATCCAGCTTAGTGAGATCATCCTGAATTTAATTCTGTCATCAAACATATGAAGTATGTGTGGCTAAAATAAGCAGTGTGACAGCCAGGACCTTCCGTGCTCTTGTAAATAATTCTTTGGTTTACTCTTTAACCACTCTCTGTTCCCAGATTCTATTGCTCATAGGCCAAAGCTGCCCACATTTTTCCTTGAAGAGTTCCAAAGAGTCTGCTCAAAAAAGCTGTCCCACTTCCACTGCCCAGGATGGTCTCCTGTTGCTGTCTCCCCCAGCACTTGATGGCGGGGCCACTGCAAATCAAGCTGCACCATTGTGCCCTTGGAGCATTTTATCTACCCACACATGGAAATGGTTCACTTCCATTCACCATCTAACATTAGTGTTGCTTCACTGTCTCATTTCCCTCTACCGTGTTCTCAGCACCGTGAGCTAAGCAGAAATTATTGTAGTGTTGTCAGATTGACTGTGTTTAAGAATCTCTTTTCTTGGGGCACCTGGGTGGCTCAGTTGGTTAAGCGGCTGCCTTTGGCTCAGGTCATGATCCCGTGGGATCGAGTCCCACGTCAGGCTCCCTGCTCAGCAGGGAGTCTGCTTCTCCCCCTGACCCTCCTCCCTCTCATGCTCTCTGTCTCTCATTCTCTCTCTCGCAAATAAATAAAATCTTAAAAAAAAAAAAAATTTAAAAAAGAATCTCTTTTCTTTCTATGTAATGCTACAGGAAGTTCCCAGGGGGTACTAATTAAAATGCCTAAGAAGCAACATGTGGCATCAATATCACCTCAGTCTCCAGCTGCAAAGAAGGCATGACTCTGCCCTTCTGTTTGATTGGGAGTTTTGTGGGGTCTTGATGTTGCTGAACTCTCTCTGTCACACTCCCAAAGAACAAATCATCCCGTACTTAACATTTCATGTTCAGTGAACACATTGGATTGTGAAGCAGAATTGAAGCAAAGCTTTCAGTTCTTCCCTTGATGAAGTTCTTCGGTCACTTGCAGGACCCCCTGACATCGGCTAATGTGTTAACATCAGGCTTCTCACTGCTCATTGTAGGTGCATTTGCAATACAGTGGTCGCAGTGTCTGCAAATTGGGCTGCATTCAGAATAGTCATGAATTGGCAGCCTTTGAATAACTGGTCATATGCTGGTCATAAGGACTTTGCATGACATTTGTAACCTATTAACTTGAGAAATTCCACCAGAGGACTAGATGCACAGTTATGCCAGTCTACAGATCTGTGTTTATGCTTTTAAACACAACTGTATAAAATAGATTGAACAAAATGGAAGCCATCATGGAACTCTGCTCTCCTCCAGGCACAATGGGGACAATGTGTGTGGACAATTTTGCCACTCCTGGCCTTGTCATCATGGAAACAACTAGATAGATTTTTAAAGACATATGTAGACTCTTTATCAGTAGACAAACTTTTCAAGACCCCAGAATCCAAGTCCAGTAGTGATATCAGGTGCCGTTGATCTTATCCCCTGTTTTCAGTCTGTTATGCAGCCATCACTGAATTCCTTGTAAGGAGCTCTATATGCAAGGGAAACTATATAAATGAATTCTCCAAGACCACAGTGGGTCCCGTTAGGAAAGAGCTCATCTAGTCAGATGTTGGCAGCAGTAGTGAACTGTCTGTCAGGACATGGCAACAACTAACTTCCTTGGCTTCCCTTGAGAAGGCGATTCTGTGGAATTGAAGTACCAAGTAGATAATTGATGTCTACCCTACTTCCCTGATACTCTGATGGCTTACAAGGTCCTCAAAATAGCTTTCTTTTGTCTCCTTTTTTGTCCTTTCTAACATGCAGTTTTCTCCACCGGTGTGAGAGAAGCAACATCTTTGTGGCAGGTGGATTTCAAATGGAAATTGATCATGAAGCTGTTATATTCTTTCATTTGATAATTCCATCCTAATCTGCCTCTGAACTGCTCAGTTAGGATGCTGTCGGCTGACTTATATGCTCATATCACACTCGTCCCAATAACTTCTGGATAACCTTGTTAAAATTAAGTGTCTTCTCTGTGGATAAATTAAGTCTCATTAAATAACATTTTTGTATCTTGGGACCAAAGCATAATATATACATTATTAGTTGATTTTTAAAAATGTTCTCTACAACATTGCACATAAAAAACATAAATCAGTAGAGGAATCCAAATATTTTCCAGTCTCTCTAAGTCATACTTATATTTATCTAAGATCCTTTATTTGATGGCTAAAGGATTAGGGTTGGGGTTATGTGAACTCCTTTCTGAAATTTTTCTTAAAAGAGGAGACAAAATAAATAGAGCAGTCTGACTCTAATGTTTGTATGGTTTAAATCAGTCGTCATCTGACTTCATAGCCCATGAGAAAGTGGTATATTTACACTGAAATAGTTATCTTCAGAGCACAGAAGTGTTCTTTTACTCTGAAATAGTTATCCTTTTTTGCACAAGATAAATTTTTACTTTTTTGTCTGAAACAGGCAATGCAGAAGCTTCTTTGTGAATGACAAAAACATCCACCTTCAAAAGAGCTTACTTCTTCTCAACCTCTGTTATTGCCTACAGAAATCAATGGCCATAGCAAACGAACAGTAGAGTATTGAGCAAGGTGGATAGATTAGTTTTGAATTTTTGTGATTCTGTTTCCTTTGCAGGAAGAACATCTGTTGAGATATTTTATTGAGTGTTTCCATTTAAAGCTATATTTATTTTAATAAAAAATCCTTGTAGTATTAGTTTGCCAAATAGCATCGTTAGATGACAGGAAGTGGGTGGGATAGAAATAGCATAGAGTGACCAAAGGGTTTTTTTTAATTGCAGAAGGACAGAGAAAGGAAACCTTTTGGTGTCTGGCACTAGATTTTAATTTAGAAGAGGAAACTGAGTAAGTTCAGTGACAACCTCATTCAGTTCCTTTTGCGATGCCTTAGCCTTTGGCATACTGACACATCAAATAGGTTTCAAAGATCCCTTTTATGTTTGTAAAATATTAATTGTTTTTTACTCAGCTCTTACACAGGGTAAAGAGCATAAGGAATGAGATGAGACTGTGGAAATTTCCTGCCTCAGTCATTCAGGCCAATGTCAGGACCACACCATGGAGCGTTGGACCAGACGGATGATGCTGGGCATTATCCATAAACATGGCTATAAACACTGGACGATTAGGGGAGGGAGTTTTGAGGAGGGTAGAGGAAGCCTTCAAAAACTAAGCAGTAGAGGAAAAAAAAAAGATGATCATGGTGAACAAGACATTTTTCAAAATCTATGACAGTGTCCCAATTGAGGAGAACAGAAGAGCCTTAAAAAGGTGGCAGATGGAGAGTGTTAACAAGAAAATAGATCATAAAAGAATTTATGAACTCTCAATCTTTCTTTAAAAATAGTAAGAAACAAATAGGTAGTAAATGTATAAAGAAAAGCAAGAGAATGACAAACAACATTTGGGAATAGTGAAGAGAAGGAGCGCAATGGTTTGAAAACTTATTTTATAATTCTGTATCTTAAGCTATTTGGGTACACAAAGACATATTTTGCTGTTATTCTTTAAAATGTGCATATGCATTATGGACACTCTTTTCTGTATAGCATACATATATATATATATATATTTTTTTTTTTTTTCTTTCGAGAGAGAGCATGAATGCATGCAAGCTTGGGGAAAGGGGAAGAAGAAGAGGGAGAGATAGAGAATCTTAAGCAGACTCCATGCCCAGCATGGAGCCAGACGCAGGGCTCAGTCTCACGACCCTGAGATCATGACCTGAGCTGAAATCAAGAGTCAGATGCTTAACTGATCAGAGCCAGCCAGGTGCCCCTATATGTATGATATGTTTTGAAATAAAACCTTTAAGGGGCACCTGGCTGGCTCAATTAGTGGAGCATGTGACTCTTGATCTTGGGGTTGTGAGTTCGAGCCCCACACTGGGTGTAGAGATTACTTAAAAATAAAATCTTTAAAAAAAAAACTTTAAGAAAATGGGAAGAAGTGGTTAACTGCAAAAGAGCTCAACTAAAGATTTATGATGGTGCCAGGAATATACTCAAAGATTTCAAAGTAGTAATGATAGCAGTTTGCACATCTTGACTTCTAATGAAGCAAGTACTATTCAAGCATTTGTAAATGCAATAATTCATATAATGGACAGGCTTGTGTAGTATGTCATTGTCATCCCCATTTATATAGTGAGGAAACTGAGACACAGAGTGTGACCAGGATCAAATCCAGGCACTTTGCCTCTGAAGCCCATGCTCTTAGCCACTTTTCTACACACCCATATAGTAGTAAAGAGACTAAATAAAATTTTGCATTGGTTCTTATATAGAAAAGATCAAACTGTCTTTTGAGTCTGAAAAGTTGGAAGCCACAGATAGAATGAAATCAGTGGCAGCACCATTTTGGAGCTATTGACCAAAACCATCAGTTATTGGCCATAACTGGCAAATTGCTGAAAACCTAGTTAGCTACCAATTTGACTTCTTTCCATAAGGAACTCAATGAATTTAGACTTATGAGTCACTGCCTTATGAGGCCAGCCAGTGAACTCCATTAAATGCGAAATGCAAGGGCTATGCTTTGAGGGGTGGGGCATGTGGTTTCTATGGGGAAAATATTTGACTAACCCAAGTACTACATTTTTTAGAGAAAATATAAATTTGTTAATAGAGAGAAGCCATTGAAATAAATTATTTAAATTATTAAAAGGCCTTTGAAAATATTGGGTACTAAGGTTACTAAAAAAAGATTGAGCTTTCATATGATTAAAAGTGAAGGGAAGAAAAAGTAACATTTTAATGTAATTAGAAAATGAACATATGAAAACAAAAGATAGAGAGGTACATTTCTCAGTAACGATAGATCATCATTTAAATCCTTTAGGACTAGGTATTGGCTTGAGATCTGGTTAGTTAATATAGTCACAGTATTGAAGTATTTTGCAAACTTCATTGTAACATAAGAATTTCCTAGGGGGCTTGTTAAAAATGTAAATTCCTGGATCCCACCCCAAAGATTCTGACTCAGTGGTTTTGGAGCTGGCCCCCAAATTGGTAATTTTAACAAGAGTTCTAGGTGATTGTGCTGCAGATGGTTCCTGACCCCTCTCAAAAAAACTAAAATCCTTACCACAAATGATGTGATTCTAGAAGACAAGGTGCAGAGTGACATGTTTGTAGATGACCCCAACTTTTCTGAAGAACAGTGTACCAAAGTGGTAAGGATAAATCACAAAACGATCTTAAAAGACTGGGCAGAAAAGAAAAACAGCAGCTTAAATGTAAGCAAGTGTAAGATAATGCCATTAGTGGAAAGCAATCCAAACTCAATTTAGCACTGTCCTTAGGACATAGGAGAAGCAGAGCTGTCTTATTTTGGAGACCATAGACATATTCATAGAGGATGAAAACCCCACATTAATAAGTGCAGCAGTCAGTTATTACTGAGGTGCAAACCATCTCAAAACTCAGTGGCTTAAAACAAAAATCATTTATTCTTGCTCCTATATCCAGTCTAGGCTGGAACTGGCTAGAACGAGCTCCATGTTGAAGGTTGGATTCAGATCTGTTCTGTGAATTAATTCTCTTTCAGCCGCATATTCTCTGGAGCATGTCCTTTTCATGGTGATAGCAGGAGTTCAGAAGGGCAAGCCCTGCTGAGCAAGCACATTTGAAGATTGTGTCATGTCCACTATTTCCCATGCGCCAAAGCAAGTCACTCAGCCAACAAAATCAAGGGGTAGGGAAAAATATTCTACCCATAATGGGAGAGAAAGGGGAGTGAATATTTTCTGGAAGATAACCTAAAATAGCACAGTAGAGATATTTTTCTTTAGTTTATGTCAGGAAAAAAAAAAAGCTATTAATGAGATATCCATAGGTTCAAGGTCAAGGTGTGGAGGAAGACTTACCCAAGTTAAAGGTAGGCTTAGGGGAAATGTGACAATGGAGGCCCAGGCAGAGTACTGGGGGAGAATGTAAAAGAGAATCATTAACTATTTTTAGGACCATCCAGGAAGGTTGAATTGACTGGGGTTGGTAGGATGGATAGGATCTTTCACCATCAGAAACAGAAAGTTGATCTGATCCAAGCTGGGATTTGAGTGTGTATGCATTCCGGTGTTACATTTCTCTATCCTTCTGTTCATTAGCACTGTCCTTAGGACATAGGAGAAGCAGAGCTATCTTATTTTGGAGACCATAGACACATTCATAGAGGATGAAAACCCCACATTAATAAGTGCATCAGTCAATTATCACAACACATATTCACTGCAGCTTATTTTTTTAATGAGCTAGTGACAGAATGACTTGGAAAAACCTCTCAATTCTTGGAAATAAAGCAAATACAATGGAATAAAAAGCTCTGTATTTCAATATCCAAAAATGCAATGATTTTATTAAACATTTTCTAAATGTTAAAAAAAAAAACTAAATAATACAGAGCCATTTGATAATCAGCATAATTATTTTAGGATCAAAAATTATTCAGTCTTATAAACAAACTGTGACAGTTGATCACAATTAATGCTAATAAGTAGGGTGCAGTATTATGTTCTGATTCACTCAATTGTGCCTCTAAATGAGTGGCACAATTATAGGAATGGTTTGTAAATGAGCTCCCAAACATAGATACCAATTATGATTGTTCATTTATTTAGAATGAAACAAGATCAGTTTTACAGATTTTTCGTTTTGAGAAAATAAATATTCTTTAGGACAATCTTCTCGAAACCTATGTACCCATGTCCCTCGCCTAATAGTTTAGTGACAAGTAAAGATAAAAATTACAGCACTCTTTGTCTCCGTGGTTCTTTCTAGGAAAAGACTGAAGGATTTAATGAGAGGTACGCTGTAAAAGCAGAACTCACTAATTTCTAATAGAATTTCAATGCCAGAAGAGGGGAGGGAGTATAATAGTTTCCTCCTACATGTCCCATATCAGGACAACAGCTGAGTCATCATTTGAGAATTTATTGAAAGAGTACCCTTGCTCCAAATGCACTGTCTCCAAAATCCTTTGAGAGATGTTAATAGCATTAAGATATACTTATGTATAATTTGATACCCAAGTAATCAAAAGTCTCACATTCCTGGACTGAAGATGGGATCTGTCCCACATTTTCTAAAATCTTTGGTCATCAACCTAAGAAAGGACCAGGAGCCAAAAGATTTTTTGCAATCTGATTATTTGAAACTTAGAACATAATTTCTCAAAGAAATAATGTTATGAATAGGGGTTTAGTTCCAGAATAGTCTATAGGAATCAATGTATCTCACACTGTAACTAAAATAACACTAGCATAAGATTTCAACTGTATCAGTCCTCCTTTTAAAACTTACTCTTGGTTTCATTCATTTTTCAAGGTATAATTTATATATAATAAAATCTACCAATTATAAATGATGAACAACTCAATGAATTTTGATAATTTAAACATCTATGTCATCTCACCATTGGCATCTATTGCCTTTTCTTATGTGAATTGAGATTTTCTTGGTTCTTCATACGCACAATAACTTTGGATTGTATTTTGGACATTTCAAATATTATACAGTTAAGACTGGTTCTTGTTTAAATCATATGGAGAAGGTTGATATTTTTGTTTTAGCAGGCAGTCAGTGAGCCTGGTTAGATTCAGGCTTTAGGTTCTGATGTACCTTCTGTGAGTTTTAGTTTCAATGCCAGTTCTGTTTTCAAATCATTGGCGTGTATTCAGGGCATTCCTGTGCATGTGCCATCCACTGTCTGCCTGGAACCAGCCAGTCCAAGAGTTCAGACCTCAAAGTCTATGGTATGCTGTTTAGAGTTAGATCCAAGAATGTTCTGCTCAGAGGTGAGCCCAGAAGATCATAAAAAACCTAACAGGGTTAATTTTCCAATCTTTTTCCTCTTTGTAATCTCTCCTGAACTTTCAGGTTCACTGGGACTCTCTTCTTAGACATTCCACCAGAAACCTGGGACTTTATAGTACTCTGTCACACCCTTCCTGCAACCCTCCCCAGGGGTTTGCCCCACCTTCTTAGGAAGGTTGATCTGATCCAAACTGTGATTTGTGTTTGTATGTGCCCCATCCTTATGTTCGCAAAGCTCATGTTGACTGGGCCTTCTTCTAACCAGAGAAGAAGGTTCTTCTTCATGGCAGTCCTAGGCTCTTGCTGGCACCCATTTGCTGCCACTGTAAAAGCCATCACCACCAACAGATATTTTTGGAGCCTGAGGTGTGACAAAGTGGAAAAATGGAGGATTCCCTGCACATTCTCTGAATGTTGGTAGCATCTTCCCTTCCCTTTGAGCCACATTAGTAGGCTTTTCCTAGTACTCTCTCTCTGTCTCCGTCTCTCCACAGTAATGCCCACTTGTGGGTTTCAAGCTTTGTGGAGTATAGACTGGGAGATACCAGAAAGAAAAGAAAATGGTTCACTGATCCTTCAGATTCTGGTCTTCTTTGCCAGCCAGCCTGTTGCTGTTTAATTTTTACTCCATACATTTTGTCCAGGTTCTGTAGCTGCATTCAGTGTGAGAGAGAGGAAAGAGTAGGCTTACTCCATCTCACCTGGAACTAGAAGTGAACACATCAGTCTATTTAATTTTAGTCTAGAATTTCTAGTGGATGTATAATGTTACCTCATTGTGGCTTTCATTGGCATTTCCTTTTTAGCCAGTGATATTGAGCATCTTTTCATGTGCTTATTTGCCACTCCTATATCTTCTTTGGCAAGTGTTTTTTCAAATCTTTGCCCATTTTTTAAAGAAAATTAACTTTTTCTTTCAGTATAGTGTAATATTTACAAAACATTGCAGATAGTACTGACAGTTCCCTATACCCTACATCCAGTTTCAACTATTGCTAATATCTTACATTAGTATAGAACATTCATCACAACTAATGAGCCAATACTGACACATTATTATGAACCAAATAATACTTTATTCAGATTTACTTAGTTTTTACCTAATATCCCTTTTCTGTTCTAGGATCTCATATGGGATACCACACATTTAGTTGTCATATTTTCTTAGTCTTCTCTAAACTGTGAGTTTACAGACTTCCCTTATTTTTGATAACCTTCACAGTTCTGAGAAGTACTAGCCCAGTATTTGTAGGAAACCCTCAATATAGGTTTTTTGATATTTTTCTCATGATTAAACTGAGGTTATGGGTTTAGGGGAGGAAGACCCTAGAAGTAAAGTGCCAGTTTTATCACATGATATATAGAGTACATATTGTCAACATGACTTACCAGTGTTGATGTTGACCTTGATCATTTTGCTGGAGTGGTGTTTGCCAGATCTCCCCCGCTGTAAAGTTACCTTTCCTCACCCTCTTCCACACTATACTTTTGGGAGAGAAGTCCCTATATGTAGCCCACACTTAAGTGTGAGGTTATGCTCCATCTCCTGGAGGGCATATTAGCTACATAACTTACTTTAATTCTTGTACATGGGAGACTTATCTGTTCTTCCCCACGAAGTTATTTTTTTCAGTCATGTTTTTTATAATCAGTATGGAATCATGGATATTTATCTCATACTTTGAATTATAATCCAACACTACTTTATTTTGTTGTTCCAGCTCTGGCCATTAGGAACTCTTCCAGTTGGCTCCTGTGTCCTTTGACATAGCTCCATCATTGTGTTTTTGCCCATGTTTTATTGAGTTGTCTTCTCATTATCAAATTGTAGGAGTTCTTTATTTTGGTTATAAGTCTTCTATCTGATACATGTTTTATAAATATTTTCTCCCAGACTGTGGATTCTTTTTTTCTTCTTCTTTCTTTTTTTTTTCTTTCTCTCTCTCTCTCTTTTTTTTTTTTTTTGGTAACAGCTTTATTGAGATATAACTCATACACCATACAATTCACTCATTAAATGTGTACAATTTTTAGTATATTCAGAGTTATGTAACTATCATCACAGTCAATTTTTGAACATTTTCATCACCCCCAAAGAAACCCTTTATAAAGGGTACCCTTTATCTCTTCATTTTTTACAATGTCTTTTGAAGAAAGAAAGCTTTTAATTTTAACAAAGCGAAATTATTTTTTTCTCTCGAAGTTTGTGCTTTTTGTGTCTTAGTTAAGAAATATTTGCCTCATCCAAGGTCACTTACATTTTCACTTATGTTCTAGACATTTTGTATCTTAGCACTTATATTTAGGCCTGAGATCCATTTTGGGACAATTTATGAGGTATGTGGCAAGGCTTGAGGTTCATCTGTTTGTATATGGATATGCAATTATTCTAGCACCATTTTTGAAAAGATTCCTTTTCCTCACTGAATTACCTTTTAGGAAATTACCTTACCTTCTTAAAACATAAATTGACCATTTATATGCCAGTCTATTTCTTAACTATCATGTAAAATGCTTAAAAATATACAACCTACCAACACTGAATCATGAGGAAATAGAAAATCTGAACAGATGAATAACAAGTAAGGAGATTGAAATAATAATAATGAAAAACCTCCCAATAAACAAAGATGGCATCAATGGTAAATTTTACCAAACATTTAAGTAAGAATTAATACCAATCCTTCTCAAACTCTTCCGGAAAAAATGAGGAGGGTACAGTTCCAAATTCATTTTACAAAGCCAATGTTGCCCTGATACCAAAGCCAGATTATAAGGACACCATAAGAAAAGAAAATTACAGGTCAGTATCTCTGATGAACACAGGTACAAAAATCCTCAACAAAATATTAGCAAACCTAAATCAACAGCGCATTAAGAGGATCCTACATCATGATCAAGTGGGATTTTATCCCTGGGATACAAGGATAGTTCAACATACACACATCAATAAATGTGATATGCCACATTAACACAATGAAAGGAAAAGATCATACAATAAGCTCAGTAGATGCAGAAAGAGCATTTGACAAAATTCAACATTCTTTCACGATAAAAACCCTCAACAAATTAGGTATAGAAGAAATGTATCTCAACATAATCAAGGTCATATATGACAACCCCACAGCTGATGCTATGCTCAGCGATGAAAAATAGCTGAAAGCTTTTCCTCTAAGATTAATAGGACAAGGATGTCTGCCTTTGCAGTTCTATTCAACATGGTACTGAAAGTGCTAGCCAGAGCAATTAGGCAAGATAAAGAAGTATACTTCCAATTCTGGCAACCCGAACCTTATCATTCTTATTGCAGGGACTCCCTGGCTAGTGGAGAAGAAAGGGATCAAGCTCTATCTACAGGCAACTATATTCTAGTTATATATCTTCAACTTCTGCAAAAATAAAATGCCACTCTAGGCCAAAGATTTACTAGGTGTCCTCAGTTTAGGGGACAAAAGGCAAAAGTGATAGAAGGTTGTGAGCTAACGTTTATGTGTTTATGTGGATTTGGTTGTGTGGATTTTTCTGCAATAAGTTTGTAATGCCACAGCAATTTATCATGCTGACTTGTCTTGCCTAACTTGTTGTTTTTATATTTATTCTTTTTATTCTGTTTATTACTCTGGCTGCATGGGATTTAAAGTGTTGCTAAAGACAGTCAAGATTGCTAATCAGTCAAGAGATAAAATAATTCATCAAAAGCAATAGACAGATGAAAAAGTTTTAATAGACCACATAACTTTCTCCACTGACATGAATGCCCGTGGCCACGTGCATCAGGAACTCCTTTGCTGATTTATAGACACAACTGAAGAGCAGTGTAGATTTGCAGATTATTGGAAATCACTGAATACAGGCAAATCTATTCCTACTGCAGGTTTTGCATTTGTTAGGGTTAAATTTATAACATATCACTACACTGAGAGAACTTAAGTGTTTGGCAAATGTTCCTACTGCTTGACTTCCTTTGGGTTCTTCCTAAACTATTCATCAAGTTGTTTAAATATGCTTTGTCACTTTAAAAAGTCTTCTATGTTTCAGATACAAAAACAATTTTAGCCTTTAAAATGTATCCACCAGACCCTGACCATTTGAGGTGATACTAATTTTTACATATGAGTTAATACTGCTAATCCAATAATCATGTATTAGGGTCCCACTGTATCTATAAGACACTGTATGAAGCTGTTACGTTGAATGAAGTTAGTCTTGAATTCATTTGAAACCCAAGGGATTTCCATTATGAATTTGTAATTCTCTAAGTCTTTGTACATTTTTTAAGTTTGACCAAACATTGGAATGGGCTTATGAGATGAGTTATGAACTATAATACAACCAATGGGCTCCAGGTTGCTTTTCCGTCTCACAGATTGAAATATTTATCACAAGCTCTTTACTTGACTTGCCAGACACAGATCTGCAGTGCTAGTCACAGCCACTGTATTAGGTGCAATTGGCCCGTCCTTGGACAAATGCTAGAAAGTGTACTCTAACATAAACTCTGCTTCTGTGATTGAATCAACTCATTTCTCCGGTGGTGGGTGCTTTGGGTTATGCAGTAGGTAGGGTATATCCTCTGTTGCTAACAGTGTTAACGATGGCTTTGTAAATGTCATTTTAAAAGTTAGCCTGAAGTTTCAGATCTCTGACCTATTGTGGGGCAGGCTAAGTTTTGTTGATCTGAATCTTTTAACTGCTTTCTCAAAAACCATGCTTGCAGTATTAACTCACTCGGTGTCCTCCATTTGTTCACAGTTTTCCCAACTGACTATCATCGTGTCTTGTGCTTCTGGAAGAGTTTGCTTTTAGACCACCACCTCTGTTCTTTAGAGTTTCAGACACTTCTCCAAGAATCTCTTCTTGATGAGACAAGAGAGTTACTTGTTCAGTCCTTAACCTTGAAAAGTCAACTCGGTTGCTCCCATACAAACATCTGAACAATGAAGTGTATTGCACGTAATAGCAGTTGAGAACACAGGCTTGGCCCACAAAGTTGGGTTTGGACTGTGGCCTTTCCACATGCTAGTTGTATGACCTGGGAGAAGTTCCTCTTCTACAAAATGTGGATGATAACAGTATCCACTTTGTAAAATTGTGATAATTGAATGATATGACGAATGTAAAGCACTTAGCACTGTGCCCGGAAAACTGCGATACTCAATGAAGTTAGCTTATCAGTACTGAGACTGTGAGATCAGTAGGGATAAATCAGTAAACCTAAAACAAGATGTGTTCCACAAGTTATATATAGTCACCTACATGTCCCTTTTCCTGGAACAGTTGACTCAATCTTCCTCACTACGTTATCTCCTGCTTCAGAAAGGGTGAAATGAATATTATGGTTTTAGGTATAATTCAAGAAGCTGTAAACACCAAGGAATTTAACAGAAAAAAAAAGTACTCAAATAGGAAAAAGAAACATGTTTTGGAAACCATCGGGTTGAAGTAGAAAATGCAAGCAGGGTGATTTTTTTTTTTTTAACCTGCTGTAGGGCCATATGGTTGCTGAATGTGTTGATGCTGGTTTTAAGATTCTTGAGTATTTTAAACTTGACATGTTATTTTTTTAATGATTTCAAACATCATTTCTTTCAGAGCCTTTTCCCAACGTTGCCATAATATTGAACAGATGGCTCAGCAGCATCTACATTTGCATTTTGCTATACTGCCATGTTATTTGCAAAATTTCTTATCAAAAACCTGTGATTCTTTCTCTACCTTTTCAGAATGGGTGCGATGAAACTGTAAATAGTTTCTTCCCAGAGTCTTGGGGATGTAATAGAAATTGGGATCGCATATTGCTTCTTCTTTGCAATTTTATGTTGTTATATTTTGGGGTTTTATACCTACCGTTATTAGTACACTCTCTCATCTTAAACAGCCCCTTTCTTCCAAATGACTACAAGTCCTCATCATACCTTTGTGATATGAGTAAAAATGAGGTGATGTTAGCGCTGAAAGGAATCTTGAAGATTATACCAGCCCTTTCACACCCGCTCTGTTTACTGTTCCAGCAATTCATCAAATTGTCACTGTCTGAAGTTGTCCTGTTTATTTCCTTTATTTGTTGTCCACCTCTTCCATAGAATGGAAGCTCCATGAGAGCTAGATCCCTGTCTGGTTTGTTTATCACCTTGTCCCCAGTGCTGGCTCAGCATTGGTGCCCAGTAGCATCTGTGAATCAATGAATGAGCTAATGAAGTCATTAATAAGTAATTCTCTAGATGCTGAAATTCTTTCACAAGCAGAGTATGATGAGTTCCATGAACATAATTACTTTCTCTAATCTTTTTACTTTTATTTTACTTAGCTATATTTTTAAGAAGGCTTTTCCAGGAGTGTTCTCTTGATAGTCTTTACTTCCTTGTTTTTTATGGTGGTTTTTTTTTTAATAAAAAAATGACTATGTGCATATAAACAGGTAGTCCCATAGGAGGTTTGTGAGGGCTTTTTTATTTTTGTTTTTTTTTCACTTTGGGGCACTGAGATTAGTGCCAACATAAAGGCATTTTCTTGCTTAACAGATTGAAAAGACACAGGAAGCCGGAGGAGCTGTATTGATCAGAGCTGACTGTAGACCTTTCCTTTTAAAGGCATGTGATGATGAAAAATAAGCCCACCAATATCTCTATTAAGCTTCTTTGATTTTTCTCTTTTTAAATGAGGACTGCTGGGATGCCTCTTTGGCTCAGAGCGTGATTAAGGCTGCAGGCCATACTGTGTCTGAATGCTGGCTTCCTGGTTCACATTTAGCTGGGTTTGCCCTTGATTATTGCTCTTCCCAGCCCATGACCTGCATTAAATATCTCTGTGACTTCAGGCTAGGAACTAGGCTAAGATTTGTTCAGTCTTAGCTTTGCACATGGAACAAAGGGAGAAAATTTTAATATGGAAGGTTGCACTATGCTATATCTAGAAAATCGCTCTAATTATTGTGAAGTATTGGCAGGTTATTTGTCAGTAGAGTAACAAATTCTGTCTGTCAGCTCAGAGGTACAGTGGGAGGTAAAGAGCCACTTTTATTGGTACAACCATGTGTCTAGAAAGCGTTTTAGGCTTCATCAGGTAGGTCTTTATAGATATCAGAGCTTCTGTGAAAAGAGACAGGAGCTTCATCTCCGCTGAATGAAAACTTTGATTTTTCTAAAGCCAGAATTACAAAAGGATTTTAAAAGTGAGGGTCTTTGTACTGTGGGTTTATATTTCCCACTTCTGAGCCTAGATTTTGCCACAGGCAAGCCCATGAGAAACCTCCAACAGTGCTCGGAGTAGGAGATAAAGTGCCGTAGAGAACAAATTCCAGCCCAAATGCAGGAATGAAAAAAAATTTTTTTAATATTTTTTTTCTGGCCTTCACAATACACCAAATGGTTTTCATAAAACATTTATGTAGGTAAGATTTGAGGAAGCAGGGAGAGAACATAAAAGTCAGCAGCTGCAGTTCAGCCCTTACCAATACGGTAGGATTAGTTAAGTCCACTGGAGGTGTGGTATTTCGTGGACTCTTGTACTCCCCGCCTCACCTTAGAAAATCTTACCTGTCTTAACATGAAGCTTTATTTATGATGTATTTCCTAAGGCAGGGCTCTGCATTACTGGATTAAGTGTATAATAAATACTGCCTAAGTATAGTAGTTTCCTCAATGAGTTTAACCCTTTGTTTGCTGCACTCTGTGGCCATGTAACCTTCCTGTCCGTGCAAATGAATACTAATTATCATTATAAACCCTTCTTCTCATTATGTTCCAATGGATGGCATCTTTTATAGCTTGCTAATTATAAGCACACAGAACTGAAGTGCTTGAAGTTAAATAATGTAAACAGGGTTGTAATAGATTTTCATGTTGAATGCTTTTATTGATTAATTGTTAATTAAAATTTCTCAAATCTCTAACCAATTAATCCATTTAGTTTATTAGATACTGTAATAACCCTGATTCTGTACTTGTAGATTATACTTATGGAATATTCTTTTTATTCTCTTAAGAGGATTTCTTCATAAATAACTCATACAGACTTAAAGTACTGTGCTAAACCAGAAGGTATAGAAATTTACCATTCAACATTTTTTAACCAAAAATTGATTAGAAATGACTATAATTATAATTTTAAAGTTAGAAAGACTCTCACACTTAGAGGTGTGAGGTAACAACTAACTTCCATTCAGGGTCATTTAGCTTCTGGTTGAACATGCAATTAACTGAGGAATCATACTCATTCTCTTTGGATGGTTCTGATTGTGAAAAAAAAACTTTCAGGAAGCTAAAATGACCCCTGTACTTTACCCCCATTGGTCCATACTCCTATGTCTGGAATGACCCAGAATAAGTTTAACCTCTTTTCCATAACAATGCCCTTTAGATATGTAAGATGTCTAGTGTGACCCATTTAACTCTTCTCTCTCCATGACAGATTACTTCTACTTTCTCAACTATTCCTCAAATGTTCAGACCCTCCATTAGTCTTGCTGTCCTTTTCTAGACTCATGGAGCTTTCACTCAGCAATGAAAGGAAACATTAAACACACAATACTAAGAGTAATGAGATTCTCATAGTGAAAGGAAAAAATACTACAGGTTTATAGGTAGGAAAGGAGGTGGGAGGGAGGGGCTAACTTAGCCCAGTCTTAAAACTTCTCTAGGTCAACAGAGATAACATGCACACCAGATGAACAGATTATAAACATAATGCCCATCCCACATTCCTAGTCCTTTTACCCTGTTCTGGTTTTCCTGCATAACACTGCATCTTTTAGTATACTATATAATTCATTTGTTTATTATTTTACTGTCTCTTTTCATTAGAATCTAAACTCCATGAAGGCAGGAATTTTTTCTGCTACATTCAGTTGTGAATCCCTAGCATCTAGATCATGCTACACACATAGCAAGCACTCAACAAATATTTATTGAACAGTATTTATTGCTTAGGTATGGCTGTTCAATTAGCTACCATCCATCTAACTAAACTAACAACCAATTCATATATTTCCATCTTGCCCACTGGGAGCTTTTGTAAGACCTTGACAGATGCCTTGCAGAAATCCAGATACATTATATTTAAGATCAGAGGAAACTGTAGAGATAACATCATCTGGTCTTTGCGAACTCATGTTGGCTCCTGGTAATCATTGCTTTCTTTTCTAAATATGAAAATACTCTCTCTGTAATTCTAACATAAAATAATTATTCATATGTAGTGTTCAGCTCTCATGTGGAAGGAACCCTGCTCAGTGACCTATATAAATGTATTGGCTCATTTAGTCCTTGCTTTGTTTATTATTTAGGAGGTACTATTTAGGAGGTACTCATATTTAGGAGGTACTATTACCATCCCTGTTTACTAATGAGATCAGTGTGCTCTAGGGAAGTTAGGTAACTTCTGGGGGGAACAAGTGTAAAGTGGCTAAAAGTATTCTCTTAGTATTGCCACCTAACCAGCACTTAAATTCCCTCTTAGTTGGTTCTACTCCTTACCACTTTGAAGATCGTTCTTGATGTGAAAGCAGAAGCAAGATAGAAGTTGAATTATGTTTTTTCTGGCATCTGTTGATGTTATGCTGTTTCACACAACACCATCTCCCTAAACAGTGACCATTCTTTTTTTTTTAATTACTGAAGTATAATTGATGAACAGTTATATTAGTTTCAGGTATATAACATATTGATTCAACAGTTCTATACATTACTGAGCGCTCACCATGGTAAGTGTAGTCACCATCTGTCACCACCTGTTCTTACTCTTTATACTACCTTACAGGTTTTTCAAGTCCCTCTCTGGTTGCATGTTACATTAAACAGTCTGTATCTTTTATTCCTTTACAACTGTTAAGTTTTTCTAGGTGTCCTTTTTCTATAGCCTAAAGGAAGTGGTCTCTAAATATCATATCCTTTCCCAGTGCTAGAAATCAAGTCCATAATCAAACATGGCACATTATTTATTGGTATTATATTAGAAAGGAGGGCTTAACTGAATGATTTTTTCTTTTTGCTTTTTCTGTAGGCCTTTAAGCCATAGTGTTAAATAGAAAGTCACCGTGACTAATTTTCGTTCATACTTTGACTTAATTTGACTGCTTTTGTTGGTATTTGTGACAAAATGATCATTTTTGGTTAAGTTGTTCCAACATAATCTTGGGTGTATTTTAATTAGATTTCAAGCCTTTTATTTTATATACATACACACACACACATATGCACACACAGAATTTTTTCTGTTGACAAGTGAGACATTGTTGATGCAGAAATTTGCTTTATGGATCAATTCCATACTCTAACAATCTACTAAGAAAAGCCAAGGAAGCCAAAGGTTGTGAAATGAAAAAGGGACCTCAGCACGGAGTCTTCTTCCCAACGTTTCCCAGTATCTGAAGGATCTCACACATGGTGTTAGCTAACATTGAAGAGGGAACGTCTGCATTCTGTCCAAACAGAATCTTGCCATAATGATTGCAGCATATTTAGAATGTGGCATTTATTTCTTATTGAAATTTCTGTTTTGGAAAACTTTTGTTTTTCTCCCTCTGGATGACAACTCCAAGGGGTTTTGTGATACCAGTGAGGGTATGAAGGTACAGAGAGATTGTCTTCTCATTGGGCTTTGTGCAGAAGCTTTGGAATCAGGATAGAAAACAGCTCTGCCATCTTTATGGTAGGATCACAGGAGATGACCTATCTCTTCTCTTCCTGAATTGCCCAGCAAGGACCACCAGAAGATGCTTTAAATGGTGATGTTTTACATGGAAATTCAGGTGTCAGCAGGCACTTCCAGGGACCTTCTGAGTCCTGCCTTGATAGCAGAAAGGGCAAATGTATGGATTAATGTCCCAGGTTCAGCCCCAGGTACACCAGGTTCCACAGGCGAACAAACTCACTCTGTCTTACACTGGAGCATACATACAGGTTTAAAAGGAACTGAGTATTTTCTAGGAGCAGAAGGGGAAAGATAAAATCCATTGCCATTATGACAGGTCTCCTCTCAATAGCCTGTAAATATTTTCCAAGACTAACAGTTAAAGCTACATCAGCAGAGTCCAAAATGAAAATGCTGTAAATGTGCACAAGTTAAAAAAAAAAAAAGGACAAAATCTTTAAGAATGGCATTGTAGGTGGATTTTTTCTAAAAAATATAAAACTTTGAGTATTAAAGAAAATCCTCACCAGCCAATAGAAATACATACCAGTTTCTCACTCATGCTTTTCAGTGCTGCTTGCTCCCACCTCTCAGGTCAGCCTCATTTTCAGCTGGATTTCTTCATTCAGCTTTTATTTATAGCCTATCTCCTCAGCGAGCATACATAGAAACAGTTGTTGTCAGGCACAGACGGGATGAACTGTGTTCTGAGGGTCAACCAGGCCTGAGACCTTTGTGAAAAGATGAGATGATAATGGAGAAAGATTTATGGAGAAACATGACCTATTAGGAGTTACTTTTGAATCTGCCCTGTATTTCTTTTATCCAAATACGTAAGTAAAATTAATAGAAAGTGCCAAACAGAATATTGTTAAATACATCGTGCCACTTCTGCCATTTACAACAATCATTTTGCTTCATGGCTGAAAGAGCATTGATCATCTCTCTTACTGTGGGGCACAGGGTAGAGTAGCCCTAAGTATCTTAAAGTGGCAAACTTCTTCAGCCACATCAGATTACTGTCTCCGTCTTGCAAGCTTTTGTGTTCAGAATTTCATGATTGGAAAAGAAAACCATGCTCCCAACTATAAATGATCCTCAAATGTGTTTTTTCCTCTATATTTCCACCAATTAAGGGGAAAAAAGGGGATATGTTATAGAGATGCGCTTGCCAGCGAGCCTTCTGCTACCTACAAAAAAAACACATGATTTGTTATTAGATTATATAGGTGGGGTGCAGGACGAGATTCGGGAAAATGTTAAAACGGAAGTGGTACATTTCCCAAGTCTCACTGAAGTGTGCCTATCATGTGAGGGTTAATAACGTCAGCATTGTCACTCGCCCGAGCCTGTGTGGTCTTCCTCTCGCTCAAAGTAATGACTGCACAGTTTTAGATGAAAGAACACAGAGGTCTTGAAGTGTTCTTGTCAATGTCAGATTACAGGTGGAAGGCAGGGTTCACTATTACTGTTATGTGGTTTCTTTACCCAGCTTTGACAGGGCAGTGGAAGGCGGCTTGGATATGCACTACTCAGGCACTTTATCGAGACATGACCCTGTGGAAAAGCACTCAATATCAATCAGTGATCAGGATGTAAAACCACTGTCTCTGGTTCTAATCTCTTTATGCCATCAATAGATTTTTGACAAGGTCAGTGCACTGACAGACCACTTAACTTTCTGAAAACCAAATGCACTTTTAACTACAAGCTCTGATTGAAGTCACTAATTTTCATTATAAAAATAATAACATAATTGAAAGACCTTGTCCTGTGACTAAGAATCTGATAGAAAATCGATTATTAACTCTTTAATAATATTGTCTGTTGATAGCAGGCTAATACTTGTTCTCTAATTTACAAATACCAATATGGAGATTAGGGAAGTCACATAACTTGCTAAGGGCTTTTGCAGTAATGTGTATAAGCTTAATTTTAATGAAGCAAATACATGTTGTTGTCTTAAGAATTTGTCTTTAAGATAACTCTGGTGATTTATTTGGGAGGGATGGGGGGAGAGGTAAAGCAAAGACATCCCTTTGTAATGTAGATGACCAGCCATATTACTTACAAAGCGCAAGACTTTAATTTTTAAAAGAGTCTCTTTTTAAAAATATATTGGCCTCTTATTTATTCATTCAACAAACATCACGGGTGCCTGTGACACTGTGCCAAGTATTCTGCTAGGAACTGGTCATAAACACATAAATGAGAGATACCATTTCCACTGTAAAATCTACTCATATAAGTAAATGATACTTGTCAATGGTTTTCTCATTCTGTTCTTTTCATTTCAGTAAAATACTTGTTAATACGATAAAAATCATATTTAAAAAGTGAACGGGAATGGGGAGAAACTGCTTAGTAGGTACAGCATTTTACTTTGAAATGATAGAGATGTTTTGGAATTAGAGGTGATCGTGATTTACAACATTGTGCACTAAATGTACTAAATGCCACTGAATTGTATACTTACTTAATGTGGTTGATTTTCTGTAATGTGACTTTCATCTCAGTTTTTTTTTAAGTTAATGCAGTTTGTGGTTTGTTTCTCTTGATATATTTATTTGGCTTTGTAATATATATTAGAGTTGAGAAGTCTAGCTTAGTCCCTTTCAGGTTTTTGTTTGTTTGTTTGTTTTTTGTAGTTTTCAATAGAATTCTGAAGATTTTTCTTATAGGTCTTAAACATTTCTTGTGAAGGTTCTTCCTCACTTATTTTTCTTGATATTGTGGGTGGGATTTTTTTCATATTTTTAAATGCTTTATTGCTGCTACACAGAAGAGCTATGGACCTCTGACGCTTTAGTTTATATCCAGCACTTTTTAATCTCCCTTTTTAATAAGACTCACAGTAGAGGGGCAGCTGGGTGGCTCAGTTGGTTAAGCGTCTGCCTTCGGCTCAGGTCATGATCCTGGGGTCCTGGGATCGAGCCCCTCATCGGGCTCCCTGCTCGGCAGGAAGCCTGCTTCTCCCTCTCCCTCTGTCTGCCTACTTGTGCTCTCTCTCTATCTCTGTTGAATAAGTAAACATAAATCTTTAAAAAAAAAAAAACTCACAGTAGAGTCTTTTGGATTTTTCTAGGTATATGACCAAACATCTATAAGCTGAGATGATCCCACTTTTACATATTTTCCTTAGTGATACAGTACTTTAAAAGCACCCTAATATTAAATATTAAACCATTTTGCATTCCCTAGGATGAATCCCACTAATTATTGTGATATTTTATTGAATTATATTTACTAATAATCTGTTGAGGATTTTATATTTATCTTCATAAGAGATTGATTATTCTCTTATGTTAGGTTTTTATGCTAATTTAATAAAATCACTCATAGCTTTCCATTACTGTCTACTCTGGAAAAGAAAATATATGGAATTAGGGTCCCTTGAAAGTTTGAAATGCTTCACTCTAAAACTATCTGACTTGAAGCCATATTTGAAGATCATTTTAAATTTAATGTAATCTGCACTCTCAGGGTTATGGGTACAATCTCTTCTTTATTTCTTAAGTGCATTGTTTTGTTTTGTTTTTCAGAAAGTTGCCAATTTCATCAAAATTTTTCATTTCTTAGTATTGTGTTCTTTTTTAATATTAATATCAATATCCTCTTATAATTCCTTCCATATATTTTATCCCCTTCTTATATCAAATTGTGTTTATTTGGGCTTTCTTTTTATTGAACAGATTTTTAAGTGACTTTCTGTTGTTTTGGGTGGTGTGTTTTGTTTTTAAGAAATTATATTTTGGCTTTTTAAACTCTACTGATTTTTCATGTTATAAATATTTCATTGGTTTTCCCTATGTGTTATTTCCTCCCTTTTGTATCTCTTTTGATTTTAAATTTTTAATTGATTGCCTAGCCCCTAAACTTTCTTTTAAAGAATAATTAAATTTTTTAGTGTGTGAATTTTTTCTTTAAGAATATTTTGGGGTATCCCATACTGTTCTTTTGTGGTATTTTAATTTTACTTTTCTGGGACTATAGTTATTTGTAAGTGTGTGATATTTGTTTTATTCCAACAATTCTAGGAGATTTTTTGTCTGTACAGTGTTTAATTTATAGCTCCATCACTTGGATAACTTGTGGTTAAAGAGTCTGGGCTATAAAACAACTACTTTCTTGGAATTTTTTTGAGCCCTCTTATAGGTCAGTATATGACTACTGCAGTGACTGCCGTCATGGTAACTGTCTCATGTGTGCTTGAAAAGCTGGGGTTCCTGCCTAAGTTCATAATATCTAACAATTTAGCCTTCTACATTTTATTTAATTTTTCAAAATTTCTATCTCCTTATACAGAGGATGGTGCGACATCCTTCTTCTATTAGGAACAATACAGGTAGATTAAACATTTCCAACCATAATAATTCTATGTCTCTGCCTTTCTCCTAGCATACCTTATTTTGATGCTCTATTAATGCCTGGACTATTTTTTCCTCATTCTGTATTTTGCGCTCTAATTTTTTGTTGTTGTTGTTATGAACTGTCCTTTAGTTGATATTAATATTGCCACCACCTGTCATCCTTTTGTTTGCATTTTTATGATATTATCTTTCTTTTCTTATTATTCTTTTTGCTTATTTTTCCTCTCAGTGTATAAATGTCTCAATGGTAGTGTAACAGTAGAATCAGAGAGAAAGGGGTGGATGTGAGCGGCAGAGCAAAAAGGTGCACCATTTTGCTGAGCAGATTCAGGAGATAAGAGGGGACTGAGGAGGGATGAAGCAGGTTTTCAGCTTGGGTGGTTGGGAACAGAACGTAGCCCTCAAAAGGGGAGATGTTAGGTTGGGTATAAGACAGGCTGAATTCGAGAGAGAGAACTGGCCAGCTGCCTCCCTGTCCGTAGGTGACACTGGCCTCAGGTGAGGCTGGGGATACAGCCAGTGGATGGGCTGCACGTAGAATTACAGTTACATCCTCACCCACTGCTTTGGTGGCTTTGATGGCGCACCTAATGTCTTCATGACTCGGTTTTTCTGTAAACCAAGAATAGTAAGACTTATTCAAAAATACTTCTGTAGAAGTATTGAAGAGTGTGCATGTGATAAACAATTTCTAAATGCTTGAGGGCCTTTTGAGTGCTTGCAGACAAACAAAGGCATTGTGACTGTAGAGTAGCATTATTTTAGAATGAAAGTTCCGCCGTAAGTGTGTCTGATGAAGAGTTAAACTATTTTTGAAAATAGGACGTGTACGGCTTCATCTATGCAGTGAAATGCCATTTCCCACTGATTTGATGGAGCCTTTTCTCCTTAAGCCTTGCTTGCTTTTTCCAGGGCTCTGTGCTTGGCATGGTAATTAGGGACTTCTGCTCTCAGTGATAGGATGCTCCTGGCTATTTCTCCAGCTCTACTTTCCCACAGCTTAGCTCCTTACATTTCCCTGGCAGAGTGTGTGGTGTGTATTTTTAAGTGGTAGGATTTGGGGAAAGCAGTTCTGTGAAAAAGGAACATGATAGACAAGTCTGCAGAGCAGGAGAATCAGCTGGGGTTGCTAGCTTTTAATTGAAGTTTAGTTGGAGGTTCAATGAGGTGAGACTGTTATGACAGATTTCAAAATGTAATGATAGGAAATGGGGTGGGTTCATCAAAGTCGGAGTAAATACAGAGCAACGGCTCAGCAACTCAGCATGAAACAACAGCTACAAACCCTCAAAAAAAATAGAGAGTAATTAAAATTTGCATTGTGCAGTCCTCCTTCTCAGTGGGTACCTTTCCAGGGAAAGCAATAACTTTATTGTGAAAAATATAAACACAAATTTAGAGATGTAAATTATATGCATGTTTTAATCTTGTTCATAAACATTGAAAGTTTTAAAAATGTAAATATAATCAAAGCACACAACTGCGGCTAAAAGCAGATTTGAGAAAGATCTCAAGAAGGTGAAAGGCCCTCCAGTCTCCCCCAACCCTCACCCCTTGCCCACTCCAGTCCTACCTGCCTACCCCTTTTGTGTATTTGGAAAAGAAGAGGTGGGCTTCTGTCTTCCGATTTCAGGGAACACACATCCTTGTCTCTAATCTGTTAATGTCACAGGAGGAATGGTGGGTTTAACCCTTTCTGCTTCCTCTCCTATCTCTTCCCCCTTTTGTCTATGCATGTGATGTTGGAGGTTAGTAAGACACATGGGTGACTAAGTGTTGGATGATTTGCAGCATGGAAATTTACCCAAATACTCTCCAGATTCTTTTATATCCGTACTTCAAGCATGACAGTGACCTCAAGTTGAGCCAGTTCTAAGGGTTGGCCTTGGAGAGACAGCATGATATAGCAGAAAATTCACTGAACTGGTGTTGAACAAATGGGTGTGGGTTCTAGACTGCCTCTTGCTGCCAGATTGATTTTGGAAAAGTCTTTCACTTCTCTGGGCCACAATTTCTCCATCTGTTAAAGTCATTGAGTGGGCCTAAAATGAGCTCTTAGGTTCCTTCCAATTCAAACTTTCTATAATACTGTGTCTCATGGACCCATTTCAATCCAAATGGGGTCCTGGAGATTCAGATTCAACATGGTACCCTTCTTAGGTCCTTAGGTGTGCCCAGGAGTAAGAAGTGTTCCAGAGAAGGCCCAAAGACTCTCCATACTGTAATGTAAGGCCAGGGCTTCCTGAGACTGTTATTAGAAGTCTGACGCTCTCTCGGGTTTATAAGGGTCTCTCCCAGTAGGGAATGACCTGATGTCTGTTCAGACCATCAAAACTCATGGTTGGAGCAGTCATCGACATGATCCAATGTAATAATCTTACATACTTCATCTACAGTGATAAGGGAAGTATTTAAATAGGTATCTATTGACATATGTTTCTCTCAATGGATTCCCTTTTTCAGAGTAGGATAGTGGAAATTTATAGGATGATAGGGAGAGATATTCATAAGAGCAACCTGTCATTTATATAAATCCCTTCAAATGAAATTAAAGTATGGTATTCAGGGGAAATATAGCTTTAAGGAATCAAACCCAAAGTTCAATTTGAAGAATCTTTTTAGTATGTTGTGTACATGAATGAGTCTACCAGGTGAACATGAAGTAAAGTTTTTCTTGATTGACTGTTTTAAAGGTGGAAAATAGAAAGTACATGAGAGCTCAGCATTTGCTCAGCCAGTATGTTATATGGTAGGGAAGAATTGGGACTTGGAAGTAGGGTAAGAGAAGTGGTTGTGAGTTTGAAGATACGTTTTCCAATTGAGATCACTCATCCCCACCACTGAACTCCAAAGGAGATGGTTCTAAACACCATTGAGCCCTGGCCTGAACCTGACGGAGACTTTACCATACAGCCTTTGTGACTATTGCCTCAGGCTGCCCTGGAAAGGAAGTAAGTTTGGGGCAAGTTCCAAAAAGAGCTCTCTGATCCAATTTGATTAGAGTGTTAGAATACTGAAGTTTCCAGGGGCACCTGGGTGGCTCACTTGGTTAAGCATCTGACTCTTGATTTAAGCTCAGGTCATAATCTCAGGTTCATGAGATCAAGCCTGTGTCAGGCTCCACGCTGGGCTCAGAGCCTGCTTAAGATTCTCTTTCTCCTTTTCCCTCTGCCCTGACCTCCATCCCTCTTGCTCTCTTAAAAAAAAAAAAAGGAATGGTGGAGTTTCTAGAGCAGTCCTGAAATAAGGCACGGGGGGATGGGAGGAAGGGTTTATGACATGTGTGTCACCAAACTGGAACTTTTGGGGAAATAGGAGGGATGGATGTAGGAAAGGGTAATGAAATATTAGTAAAAGCGTTTGGGTCTCCTAATCCTGTCATACTGTTTAACACTATTTTTCTTGATATATAAGGATAGACATGTATATTGTATTCAGGCACCTTGAGCAACAGCTGTGCCTTAAACATTTTGTTATTAATCTTTAGTGATGAGACCAGCATGGAGTAATTTATACAAAGATAATGTTCCTATTTTAACTAAAACTTACCAGATAATAAGGAAATACACTTTACCTAAAAATTCTCAAACTAATGGATTAAAGATCTAAATAGAAAAACTAATAAAAAGCTGTAAAGTAGTAAAAGAGAACACGAACGCATCTCTCAGAACTTTGGATTTAGCAGTGGTTTCTTAGATATGACACCAAAAGCAAAGGAACAAAGAAAAAAAATAAAGTGGACTTCATCAAAATTAAAAATTTTGTACATCCATGAACTACCAAGAAAGTGAATATACAGCCCACAGAATGCAAGAAAATATGTGCAAATCACTTATCTAATAAGGGTCTAGGGCTCATACTATATAAAGAACTCTTACAACAAACATAAAAAAGACAAAAAACCCAATTAAAAAGTGGGCGAAGGACATTTTTCCAAAGAAGATATGCAAATGACCAACATACACATGTAAAGATGCTCAACATCAAAAGTCATTAGGAAAATGCATAGCAAAACCATAATGAGATACCATTTTTACACCAGTAGGATGGCTACTATCAAAAACAAAACAATGCAAAACCAAAAATAACAAGTGTCTGTGAGGATATGGAGAAATTAGAACCTTGCTGATGGAATGTAAAACAGTACAGCCAGGGTGGAAAACAGTTTGGCAATTGCTCAACAAAGCTAAGCATAGGGGGGCGCCTGGGTGGCTCAGTTGGTTAAGCAACTGCCTTCGGCTCAGGTCATGATCCTGGAGTCCCGGGATCGAGTCCCGCATCGGGCTCCCTGCTCGGCGGGGAGTCTGCTTCTCCCTCTGACCCTCCTCCCTCTCATGCTCTCTGTCTCTCATTCTCTCTCTCTCAAATAAATAAATAAAATCTTTAAAAAAAAAAAAAAAAAGCTAAGCATAGAAATTGCCATATGACCCACTAATTCAACTCCTAATTATATACCCCAAAGAACTGAAAGCAGGCGTTCAAACAAAAACTTGTATATGGATGTTTATAGAAGTACTATCATGACAGCCAAAGTGGAAGTACCAAAATGTCCATCAACTAATGAATGGATAAAAAAAAAATGTGGTATATCCACACAGTGGAATATTATTTGGTCATAAAAAGGAATGAAATATGATACATGCTATAACATGGAGGAACCTTGAAAAAATTATCCTAAGTGAAACCAGCTAGCCAGACATAAAAGGCCACATATTGTATGATTCCATTTACATGGAATGTGCAGAATAGAAAGATCCATAGAGATGGAAAGTAGATTAGTGGTTACTAGGGGCTCAGAAGAGAGAAGAATGGGAAGTTCCTGTTCAAGGGGCATGGGAACTTCATTCAGGGTGATGAAAAACTTCCAGAACTAGATACTGGTGGCACTGTGACTGTATTCAGTGCCAGTAAATTATGCACTTTAAAATGGTTAAAATGGCAAATTTCATATTATGTGTATTTTACCACACACATGAGAAGTTCCTAAACCATATAAACCTTGTACCTTTGACAAATGAGCTCAGGTTTGCTAAGGGGTTAGATATATTTAAAGCACAGCTTTGGGGTTGGGGGAAGCTTCTGGAAGTGAAAATGTGCATGACTGAGGGTCAGGAATCCTGTGTTCTGGTCCAGGCACTGCTCTTATGTGGCGCAGGGTGAGTCATGTAAACTTTCTGGGCCTCAGGGGACTTGGACAAATTTTCTCAATCATGTGTGGGACCTTTTCAGACTTCACATACCTTCATACACCCTGGCCCCTTACCCAGTGTGAAGAGTAGACTATTTCAAACAGAATGCTCTTCCACCAGGCAAAGAGGGTGGGGAGGGTGCAAAGGTGTCTTCTTCGGTAGAGCCTTGGCAATATTCCAAAGTCCTGAAGCTGATTGTGGTAGTCCTCACAGGAGACCATAGGAAGGAGGTTCTCTCATTTCTTCATACAGTGTCCACTAGCAAACATTTACTGCACACACTCAGGACTGTGTGAGGCACCGCTGAAAGACACAGAGCCCCTAAATTTGTGGAGCATATGTTTTAGAGGGAGGAGATAGCATTAAAGAGTTAAGTACTGAATGTAGTGAGTACTCTGAAGAAGAAGTAAATGCTGCTGAGGATGAGAACTCCAGGCTTAGGGACGGCTGCTCTGAGGAAGCCATGATTGACCTGTAGTCTGTGGGGTGACTTGGAATTAACCAGGAAACATGGAAAGGGGCAGATTTGCTTCCCTGGTGGAGAGAGAACTGTGAAGAGGATGGGAGAATGGGCTTGGAGAAGATTGTGAATACAGCCTCATTCTCGAATGTCATGCTGAGTTGTGGCCAACGTCACTGAAGTAAAAGGCCAGGGGACGTATCTCCCTCAGACCACAGCGGGCACGTCTACCAGCAGACGCTGCTTTCATGTCCCCACCATACCACTTCCTGCGCTCTGAGCTGTGGAACCAGCAGTAACCACACAGAATCTCTGGAACTGAAAGTGCTCCCCAGTGTTGACTGTGACCCGAAGCCACCATTCCTCAGAGCCCTTAACATCTCCACAGCACAGGGCAGTGTGGGTCACAGAACAAGTGGCTCTGGAGTGTGACACCCAGCATGCTGTGCGGCTATTGAGAGGATGTTTCTCCTTTTGGTCTTTCAGTTTTCGGCTCATCAAACCAGTAAATCTGGGCTTTGAGGATGGTGGAACTACCAGACTTTTACTTAAAAAGTGGGGACAGACTTTTACTTAAGCCTTCGCAACCATTGTACTCGGCCAAGCCATTGCACGTGTTTGGTGGGTGAACTGGTTCCACTTTGGCAGCGGAGGCCACATTTCCACATGGTGATGGAGCCCAGGGGGAACAGAGAGCTCACACCTGCCAGTTGGCCGCTGTCCTCCTAGGCGCCTGCGCTGCTTAGCAGGGGCGCGATTGGAGGGCCCAGAGCTGAACCGCAGGTGTGTGCGGTGCTCCTGGCTGGCCGTCTGCTGTGCTGCAGGGGGGAGGGGAGCAGTCATAGCTGTGACTCAGGCTACCCCATTAAGGAAAGGAGCTCATCACTAAGTCCCACGTCAGGCATCCCCAGTCCAAACTCAGGTTTAGAAGCTTATGTGTCCCCTTTTCTTTGTAACCATAAATCTATGCTATCAGACTTAATTCTTTTCTCCTTTGCTTTCAGGAGAGTAGATCTGGAGACACAAACAGCTGTGTTGAAGAAATAATTCGGGTAAGGACATTTTGTTTTTACAAATCTTACCAACTGATTGGATGTAGATTCCAAATAGAAGGAGGCACGTGGCTATATTGTCAAAGGCGCCTATTGTCTGTTTCCTGTTTGATGCTTACCTTTTCTGAGGGCAATCATGGAAGTTGCCTAAATGCCACTTTACAAAAACATGGCTTCTTTTCAAAATCTAGGAGTTACCCATCAACCTGATGCCTTTGTATGGGCTGAGGTGACACTGTATTAAAGTGATCAGCTGGGAGACAGAAGAACAGAGTTGAGATGAAAAATACGGTTGTGCACACATTTAGATGCCTCCATTTATCACCCTCCTATTTAGAAGCATCCTTTAATAGTCTATACTTTCCAGTCAGGCAAGGGTTGCCTTGTTATTTTTCTCCTAAACTTAATTGGAATCAGAAGCACTCTGACAAAGAGGTAATACTCAGTGTCTGAAAATTTATTTCCATATTGTTTTGCATCTTATTGTGTTGCCTGTTACTCCCTGTAAGACTGTCTTTTTCCTCCTCATCATCTCTAGTAGCTACCCTCTGTGAACCAGTTTCACACCCAGATTTACTGAGGTTGGGCTCTTCTGCCATATTAGTGTTTTCCTGAGTATTCAAACTTATAATCAGGATGTCATCTTCAACCCATATTTTTTCTTCACTCATATTTTTTCAGGGGAGTAACCTAATAATTTACATTCTCAGAGAGCTGATATTATGCTGGGCAAAACACCAAGACAAATTAGACCAGATGGATGGCAATTCCCTATAAAGAAAAAACCTTTATTTTAATATGTTTCTAACTTTTGGACATCCTACACACTCTTTCTTGAATTGCCAGTGAATGACAGTAATATAATTATTTGGTTTTAAAATTTGCATTAATCATCAAATTGTTTTCAGAGGCAGGGTTTTTTTTTGTTGTTGTTGTTGTTTTTGGCTTCCTGGAAAGCATTATTTCATAAATAAATCTTTAACTCTCAAGTTGACCAAAATAAGAAATTGAAATTTGATCTGCTGAGTTCATAATGATTTTTGTTTTTCTGGCAGAGATTTCTATGGAAAACAGTTGTCAAAATGGGTAGCTTCATTTTTGGCATTTAATATATGTTAAATAAAACACATATTGTATTTTATATCTGTATTATCTCTAACCTGAGGCTTTGTTTCAGAGTAAACAACAAATAGTGTAAAGTACTAATATACTTTTCCTGTTTCTCTTTTGACATACTTCCATGTTTGGAGTCCAAATATTCAGTGTTTAAGCCTTCTTCCTTTGATTGGTTATGGTGTTTATGTCAGCAAAATGGTAATACCAGAACATAGCAATCCCTCTTTGGTTTCCCAATTTATAAAATCCTACCCGTTCTTATCCTTTCTTCTCTTTTCTGAGGATATGGTAAAAACCTGTCATTTGACCTTTCTTTTCCGTACTCCAAGCAGAGCCTGAAGTTTGAATAAGGGCTTGAGCAATTCACACAGCAAAAGGATATAGTGGAGGTAATATAAAATTCACCTAAAATACAACTGAATGCTGCAGTCAAGAATTTAAAGCATTATTTTTTTTCTCAAGAGAGCTGATGAAAGCCTTATGCCCCATGGTCCCACTTCTACTTCCCAGTACTGACCCTAATATTCCACTGTGCTGCCGCTACCATGGCCCACTTTGAATCAGGCACAGAACAAAAGGGAAAGGCTGGACCAAGCAGATAATTGATTTGGAAGCACATGGCAAGGTTCAGGGCAACGGAGATGATGATTTCATCAGAAGACAGCTGAGCCCTCTCCAAATTCTGGTCTTCCCAGAGCCCATGAGGAGTGGTCCAGAATGGGAAATGGAGGAAACAGAGGTGATGGTGGCGTCCAGGTGGGCCTTTTCTCTGCCCTCACCTGTCAGCCTGATGTGTTAGTAGTAGTAGTTGGTACTGAGGGAGGTCCTAGAGGATCATGTCCGTGTTCCCAGTTTTGCCCAGAATGTTTTCCTGGTTGTCCCCTGCCTTGCACACACCATTCTCCAGGGTTGTCTTCCTCTCTTGTCCTAAGCACGTCCTCTCCTCCAAACACAAGCATGGGGCTCCTTCTCCATTACAGCCTGTGGTATTTATTGTGTACCTGCCACATATTGGGCTTCCTCCCATACTGTGGCCCTGATGTCTGGAACTGAGAATCACGACTTTGTAGAATGAATAAATGAATGAGTGATTGAGCGAAGGAATCCTCTAAGGGAGAATGAAGAATATCATTGTGATAACTCACAAACAGATTCCATTTGCTCTAAATCATAGACATGACTTACTGGCCTTTTTAGCACTGGGTTCCTTCCCATGGATAGTCTTTGTGGGGCCTAGTTTTCCTTATCACTTTCTCTCCCCTTGTGATCAGCTCAGATAAACCTGATGTGGTCAAGGTCACCAAGGTACTCGTTACATGGAGCCATCACACAAAAGTGATGGCTCTCTCTTATGGTGGAGAATGAGCAGGTCATGAAAGTGCCTTAAAATAATGAAAATTGAGATATTCACTTAACAAGTGTTAGCATGCCCTTTCCATGTGGGAGGTACTGGGAAAATAATAGTGGGCCAAGCAGACATGACCCTCTTGAAACCAATCATGTGCTGGAGGATATAGATACTAAGTTTTATTTTTAATCTTGTAAATAAATGTCTAATGTTAATTGTGATAAGTACTCAGGGTTCCATGAGAGCCCACCATAGGGCACATGACCTCATTTTAGGTCAAGAACAGCTTCCCTGAGGAAGCAATATTTGGACTAATAGTTTGGGCTCAGAACAGTGGTCTAAGCAGCAGGTCAATGTTTTGGACTAATTAGCATGTTGGTAATAAAACCATAGAAATGGGTAAACTTGCCTGGAGAGAGACAAGAGAAGCAATGAGAGCCAAAATTCCAACATTTAAGGGCCAAGGAGAGTAGGATCCACTAGCAATGAAAGGGAGAGGGTGTGATTTGGGAAGTTGAGGGATAATGGTGGCCATGGAAGGTCCCAGAACCCAGGGAAAGAGAGTTTCAAGCTCAACAGTGCACAGGACTTCTGAGAGTACAAGAGAGACGAGGATTGAAAACCACTCCATGGACTGGACAACAAAAAGCTCATCAGTGACTTTATTGAGTGCTGTTTCTGTGCAGTAGAAAGAGCAGCATCCACACAAGAGAAGACCGAGAATATGAAGTCAGGGAGTCGAGAGACCTTTTGTGAGGAGAGGCCACGGTTTCCATCCAGGGCCTCTCCATTTGCAAACAACCCTGTAGATAAGAACAAGTACCAAATGATGGAACACATTTTATGGAATTTATGGGACGCTTATTACGGATGAGGTACTGTTCTCAGTTTCTTGCATGTATTAGCTCCTTTAGCCATCACAGATGCCCCATGAGGCAGGGACTGTTAACATCCCCATTTTACAGACAGAGAAATCTAAACACTGCTTGCCCAAGGTCACACAACTAGAAAGTGGTAGAGCTGGGATTTTAACGAGCACTGTCTGGCACCAACACCCTCTCTATCTTCTCTACTGAGCTGTCTTATTAAATGAAGGAATCCCCCTGGCTCAATAATGAAACCACTCAGGCATTTTGCTGTGAAAGGGAGGTTTCCCATTTCCACGTGTTTATGATTTGGAAATGCCAGATCATGCATTTGTGCACTTGAACTCACAGAGGTTTTATGGCCAATGTTATCAACCTCATCTTTAAACTTCTTTTTCCTCTCCCCTCTCTTATTTTTGCTGAGGTGACTGTTTTCAAGTCATTTGAATATTACATTATATTCTAAAGTGTAATTATTTTTTACTCTTACTCAGAGAATTCTAATCCTGGGACCTAATAAATCTGTGTATTATTGCAAAATTCAGTTAACCAAGGGAGAAATTATAACCGAGTTCTATGAAGATGGGCAATAAGAACTAGGAGCCCTCATGGCTGACATATGTTTGTAACAGACAGTTTTGTAAGTTATACTATATTTCTTTCTTAAAGGTTCCAGTGCTGTAATACTTAGGTGCTTTTCATAGCATTATCCATTAACGTAGAATGGCATTAACATTTGTTCAGCAAATAAAATCCGTTTACAACTTAATGGGGTTGTGTAGGGCTAGAATCTAGGATGCACAAATTTTATGCAAGACAGCTTTAGATGGCAGGTGTTGAGGGGCACTGCTCATAGCATAGTGAGCCTTCCTAATAAGAGACCAGTGTTAGAGATTCTGGTTTGGACTTAAAGGATTAAGTTAGAGACAATTTCAGGGTAACATCTGAGCAGATTATTTTCTTGGTTTTTACCTTTAGTCACTAATTTAATTCCAATTTCCTATGTGATATTTATAGTGAATATTTACATAGAGTTGGATTTCTGTTGATAGGAAGGGGGTAACTGGTACTTGTTTAAATTCTGGGGGCCCAAATCAGTTTCCTGACAGTACAATTGAACAGACTTCCAGCAAATAAAGGAACTCCTTTTCTAGATACTCCTAGATAAGGAGCCTGCTGGACAAGATTTTCGGTTGGGTTCTGGGAGGTCTGTGAGTAAGGAGAGCATTTAAAGCACCATCATGTGAAGTGCACATTATTATGGTCCCCTCACATGTTCTGACCCTCATGGTGGGCCAAGACAAACCTTGTGCTTAAATGTCTACATGCTCCTTAACCCAAATGAAAATATGTTGGCCAGCCTATAGAGAACAAAGAGACAACTTGTTTTAAGTGACCTGTTCGGGTCATTTACAGAGATGGACCTCAGTCAAATCTCCCCTGCTTCAGACCAGACAGGCTTTTTTGAGCTCATGCTCTTTCCTTTATCAATTATTTCATTTGTTTCAAACAGTAAAGATTTTATTAGTGACAAAATGAAGCCCACAAATGGCAAAATCAATCCAGGTTGAGCTGCAAAGGAGCTCCATTAATACATCCCATTACTTGCTCAGTGAAATAAAATCAGAGCAAGGGTAAACCTAATGTAGGCCTAGAGAAATACGCCAGACAAAACCTACGAGTCTTGCCCAAGATGAACTATTGGCTGGCAGTGTTTTGTTTTCATTTCTCTTTCTGCATTTGGTCATCTGAATGGATAGAAACAGAAATACAACAATGTATACCTTATTTTACAACCATAGATGCATTTTTAAGAGATGTTATTATGCTAGTCCTTTTGGCTGAAACCAAAAGCCCTACTTAAATGACTCCATCTCTGCTTGCCAAGGGCATCTTCATGCCTGTGAGGGGTATCCAGTGGCCTGCTCCTACATTCCAGGGCCATTTGGCTACACTCTGTAGACTTTGTGATCCCTCCAGAACTGTTCAATTTCTAACAGCAGTGGGGCAAGAGACCACTCTAATTCAGAATCTGTTCTGAGCCCAGAGACTTTGAGGGTGATAGCCAAAGGAACCCCAGAGATCTGGAAGCTCCGGAACAAATGGCTTTGCCTTTCTTTGTTTGCCTGCCTCATTCTGATGCATACCATTAGAAATTACAAAGGCATTTACAGAACCATGGGGATAGAAGACCAAAGGAATGTTAGCAGCCCATGTAGCTAAAGGTCCATGGGAATGTACTTTCTGCCCTAACAGTCAAGAGTGAATTCTGATACCTCAGTTGATATCTTTTCATGGGTGTTGGTCACTATTTTGCTCTGAAGGTGCTGACTGAAAGAAAAGAGGAGATACACAAATGGCCTGTTCACAAAACCTAAATGCCACCGGATGTCATGGAAGCTCCTGGCGCTATGTGCCTCCTACCATAGCCAGGGTAGTAAAGACTTGGAGATACACGCGGGAGGTATGTCAGCCAGCCAGGATGCATGAAGGGCTGAGCTTCAGGCAAGGTCAAAGACCCAGTTTCACAGTTTCTCATGAGGATACTTGGTGAAGCTTAGCATTACATTAAAGGACCGAGGGATTAAAAATACGTGATTCTGTGAGTTTTCTGTTGCTCTTGCCTTACAAGGGGCATCAACAGAACAAAGAAATAAGAGATTGAATGTAACTCAGAAAGTAGTAGATTTATACCATGGTTTAAAACACCTGCCAGACACGCAGAAGGGACAGATGCTTATAGAATGAGTAAGAGGAAGAATGTGGGGAAGAAAGCAAATAGAGATGCATTCCTTTCGATGCCAGTGCTCCTGTGAAAGGTGCCTTGCAGAGTCCTCCCCTAGCAACACAAGAGTGGAGGAGGGTGGGACAGAAGCAGAGACAGTCGCTGCCTGACGGTGCATATGTGGTCCATTGGACTATACTTGTCACCCATGCATGCCTCTCAGGTTTTCACAGCACCCTCACAGATTTCTGCTTCTTTGTATTTCAGTGAGGCCTCATTTTCAGAAAAATAAGTGCTTAAGCTTGGATCACCTAGAACAAAGCATGCAGATTCTTATCTTTATCTATGAATGAAGTTTACGATTGCAGTGTGGTTTTTATTTTACTTCTAGAAAATACCCATACACATGAGAGTATAATATCTGATAATATTTCAAATGTATAAATTCCCAAAGAAATACTTATTTTTAATCTTGGGTTCTCTTAAGTGCAGCTCTTCAATGCTAATATTGCTGGCCACTCGACTTGCTTCAAGTCCTTTGCTAAATTTACCTAACAGAACGAATGCAATTTTATTTTCTCTTTCCTATTTCTATACTTAAGTATAATATAAGCATATGTGCTCACTGGACTTTGAAAACCACGCCAGAGATAAAAACTGGTAATTATTTATGGAATGATTATGTTAAGTCATTTAATAAAGAATACTTTAGAGTGCTAATTAAGAAGCACAAAAACATTAGAATATGTGCCGAAGTGATATTAGTACTTAACATGGCAGACAAATAAGATCCTCCTTGTTTGCCGAAGTATTTTTAGACTGTGTGTGTTTGTATACAGGTGTGTAACCTTTGTATCAGAAAATTTCTAGCAGAAAGGGCCCTGTGACCTTCTTCATCTCTACGCTACCTTTTTTTGCTTCTCTCTTTAATGTAGAAATTCTCTCAGGCAGCTGGTCCTTGCAAATAGGTCCTTGGGTACAAATCACTGAAGACCTCTTACCACTGTTTCTGCCCCATCAAATTCTCTGAGGGCACGGCCATCTTTCCCCCCAGAAAGCTTGCCAGTTTCAGCCTATGGCTTGAACGGCCATGTGTGAGCGTTACCTTCCTCTGAGGCGGGTCCTCTGTTAATGCCCTCCACTCCACCCCATTAGCAAGGCACCATTGTGCTTGGTCTCTTGTCTGCCTTCAGAGTCTACCCCACCCCTCAGTCCCTCCAGGACTTCCAGGATGGAGCAGTGAAACCTTTTCTCTAGCAGCCAGCTCTGAGGCCTGGATCATGGACCCTTCTATGCGTCCAGCCAGTTGTGACCTCTTGTTTATGTTGAATCCCAGTTTCAGGGTAGGATCATCTTGGTAGCTGGCCTGTGCTGTTTCCCATTATCCCCTTCTAGGGAATCTTTAGACACTCTTCCTAATTGCTGCCCCATGAAATTCTAATACTGCAAATATACTGTACTGTATATGGTATATGTTTCTGTGATTTATACAGAGAAAGACTTTTTCATCCCCAAGAACCAGCTTGAACTGGCTTAGCCACTAGCCATCCCCCTTGCTCCACACCTCTGACACCTGGACCTCCTTCCTGCCTCAGCAGGAGCTTCACTGTCCCAGATGCTGAGGAGATAGATGCTGTTAGCATGCGCACCTTGGCCTGCTGGCTTCCTTGGCCAATGTGCCAGGCTCTGTCCTAGGCACCGGGGGCACAGCAGTGAACCAAACAGGCCTAGATTCTGTCTTGCCAGACCTCTTGTGTTCCGACCCACTGACAGACCTGGAAACTTACCTGAATCTCGTGCACCCCTCCTTCCCTCTTTCCTGACTTCCGGCTCATCCCTCTGCCTGTGTGTTGGAGTCCCATGTACGACTGCAGCTAGCTCAGGACTGGTGAGTGCCCTCTCTCTCAGGTCTCCTCCAGCCTAGATCTCTTGTAGTGTCCTCAGGGTAAATGTGTACACATGCTTTCCGTCTCCAGAAGAGAGCGTCTTCAGTGCTGCACTCCTTGGGGCTCCTTCCCCTTCCTCAGTTGACTCCCCCCGCCAGAGTCCCCGTGTGCCTTCACCTCCACTTTCCCATCAACCCACTGCTATCCGGTTCCTCCTCCCGTGCTCCCCTGAAACCACTTTTACCAGTGTCACCGCTCCACGCTGGCTTCTTCCTAAGCACAGAGACCGTTCCCAGCGTGATCCCCTGGTGGGCATTCCATGTGATGCCCGCACTGTCCACCTCAAAATGCTCGAGCCTTAGCCTCTCTCACCACACCCTCCTGGATTTATTCCCATTGGGTGGTCATTTCTTCTTGGGCTCCTCCATGTACCTCTCTTCCTGTAACTACCCCTGATGTACTGGGATTCCTCGGACTTCTGTCCCAGCTCTCTCTTCTTCTAGAGGCTACAGTTTCTCCAGCTTCTGGAGGCATTTGTGCCATGATGGGGCAGGGGGCAAGTATGTTATCTCGAGCCCAGCTGTTTCCTTAGTTTCATGCTCATCTATCCAGCTGCCCCGAATGGCTCCACTTTTTAAAAAAGACTTTGAGAGAGAGAGAGAGAGAGCACTAGCAGGGGGAAGGGCAGAGGGAGAAGCAGCCTCCCTGCTGAGCAGAATGCCTGACACGGGGCTCCATCCCAAGACCCTGAGATCATGACCTGAGCCAAAGTCAGACGCATAACTGACTGAGCCACCCAGGGCCCCAATTGCTCCACTTATATGTGTCATGGACACCTTTTCCCTAATGCCATCTCACACCCCTGCTGGCTCTGCCTCCAGCATGGATTATCCTCATTCACCTAGCTGCTCAAGCCATTGGGCTCTCCTCCTCACACTCGTCACATTCGGTTCCACACCAAGTCTGTCAGTCTGTCTTCTGAATCTCACTTAAATAGGTCTGCTTCTTTCCATCTCCGTGCTACCCTCCTTATTCAGTCCACCATCTTTCCCACCTAGATTATTCCAGAGACCTCCTCCCCGGCCACCTGCCTACTGACTGCCTCTAGCCAACTCCCCCAATGTAGGTGGTATCAGCTTTCCAAAGCATGTGTGCTTTAAAAACATTTCAGTAGCTCCCCTCGGGTTTAGGACAGAGTCAGATTCCTGGATGTGGTCTGGGAGAGCCACACAAGTCCTAGCCCTGCATTGCATTCCAGCCTTATCTTTCCCCACTGTCCCCCTCACACTCTATACTCCACTTCTGCCTCTGGGCTTACCTCATGCTCTGTCTACCCCTCACCCCAAATTCTGCTGTTTCCAAACCTTCCTTGAGAGATCACTCCCTGCAGGAAGCCTTCCTGATTCCCAAGTCTGAGTTAGATGCTCCTATTCTGTATTCCCCAGGAAAGGTACCCTTTATTCTTATCACTTCACTTATTATATTGAGTAATAATGGTCTTTCGTTGCCCGCATTAGGCTGTTACCATCTATCCCGAGGGACTATCAAAATGACTGTCACATAATGAATGTTTAATAAATACTGAATAAATGGATGGAGAATAATGAATGAATGACTTTGACCTTTTGCTCAATGTCTGTTCTTGCTCTCCACTTTATTGTCCTTCCAGTACTGCAACAAAAATGTTGAGATGCTGGGGCGCCTGGGTGGCTCAGTCATTCAGCGTCTGCCTTCGGCTCGGGTCATGATCCCAGGGTCCTGGGATCGAGCCCCACATCGGGGTCCCTGCTCAGCGGGAAGCCTGCTTCTCCCTCTCCCACTCCCGCTGCTTGTGTTCCCTCTCTCGATGTCTCACTCTCTGTCAAATAAATAAAATCTTTAAAAAAAAAAATGTTGAGGTGCTATCCCCCTAGTACATCAGCTCTCCAAGGACATCCAAGACTGTTGTGTGACCTGGGAGCATTAGGACACATCCTACAATTAGCACAAATGCAAGAGAGATAGAAAATTCACCCTCTAACTCCTGAGGGTTGGAAGTGAAAAGGAGTCCATCGGCTCTTGCTGGTGTTTCACACGTCAGGAGAGCTCAGACCTTTCTATCTGCCGCTTGTGTTCTGATTATCTTTCGCGAGATGGAGTTTTTCATTTTGATAGATAATGAGTGTAATGTACAAGTCGAAGAAATCAAGATAATAAATTTACAGGGATAATTTGGTTAATTACCATTTTGCTGCTCATAGCATCAAGGGCTGGAAGTCAGAGCTCTTTCCGCTGCTAATATGCTCTGTGGAAAGCAGTTCTTAGAACAATTAAAACACATCCACCCAAAAGCGATCAGCTCAAGACATACATTTAAAAATTGTATTTATTATCATTAAAACCACACACAGTGTTTTCTGTTACCTCTTCAAACTGAGGGGTGTGAAATTACAAATTTGCTACAAATTTGTATCCACATAGGAAAGTTGAAAATAATTTCTTAAATAGAAGATGATAATTTGCAGATTAAAGAGATAAGGGCCTTGAAAAATTAGACCATCTATCTAGATATTAATCTACATTTTCTGTAGTCCTTATGTTCATAATTATTTAGATCAGCATAACCTGAAAAAACATAGAAACCTCCATTCCCCTTTCCATTTCATTTATATGTTGTCCTATAGTTCTGAGAAATGTGATTTGTAGTGGTGCAATTCCTTTGTTTTTATGTTGGTTGGATGCAATGCAGTGTAAGTATTTTTTAAATGTAGGGGTTGGAACTCAGACATTTTGCATAACTTTTAGAACATGCTCCCATACTTACAGGCATCTTATTCTGTTCTGATTTTGAAAGCTATCCACACAGCCCATAATTTCTGAATAGGTACCCTAGTGTCAGCATTCTTTAGCCCCCCACACTAACTAGGTTTTGCACATGGCGTGTCGTCCCGTTTGCACATAGCTCCATCCCTGGCTCCACTTAGACCTCAGCAGTTCTGGAGAAATGCTATGTTCGGTACCACTGCTCACACCTCCACTCTCCGGAGACCAGCCCTCTACCAAATACTGCTTTCCTAAACAATTTCAGTTTCTGATGATAAATCAGGAAAGGTGCACCACTGCCTGTCTCTCCAGTTATTAGCTTTGAGAACAATTGTAATATGCTAACAGTAGGGGATTTATTTTCTTTAATGTACCTTCCCTGTGTCTCTCCTCCCACTAAAAAGATGTGCCTATTTGTGCAAATGGGTATCTTTCTCTCTGCCCGGAATTTCTTAGGACATCGCAGAAGTTGTGACCTGTTTATTATTACAGATTCTTCAGTATAATGTTTTTATTTTAGTGCCTTATTTTTGCGTTGTAATTCTAAATAATTAGACGTCTGTGGAATTAAAATATTAAAGATTTTATGTTATTTTTTTAAACAAAGTATCTATGAACATTGATTAGGCCTCTGAAATGTGATTAAAAATCTTAAGATCAGCATGCTTATAATTGATGTATTACGCAATAATTTAAAACTCTATCCTCAGCTACTTGTAAATATCTTTTTAATAGTCTCAAATATAGATTAATTCTGTATGTAAAGTACATATTTCTTTTTAAATTACCCTGGGATTCTATATTAATTCATTTAACATTATTGAAATACTTGTATCTGCATATTTCCTTTATGAATCATTTTAGTCTTCCCTTCCCTGGCAATAACTTGTGGCCTAACAGTATTTTGGGCCAATTTTTAAAACATGTTTTTGAATTCAGTTTAATGGTGTATAGCGAGGGGTGGGGTGGGGAGTGAAGAATAGGCTTTTCAAAATAGAACCTTTAAAGTTAGCTAAAAATATTAGTAGTGGCTTCTAAAAAATGACCAATCCCTGAAAACCTACTTCAGCTGCTTCTTTCTAACCAAATTACAGATTGAGACCCTGGTGAATCTGAGACTCAACTTGAACTACAAAAGCCATTTGAAAATTCCATTGCAAATAACTAGAAAGAGGCAAAGGGGGGGAGGCTTGAGAAAATCCAGCCACATGCGATGAAAAAGATGATATTGCACAAACAATGAGGTGCAACAGGTTCTCTCCAACCAGTGAGAGAAAAATGTCTCCTCTAGTCTGCAAAATAAGCATTTATCATTTTGACTTCTTAACTTCCTGTTTCCTTGTTTTATTCCACTGACTTCTCTCACCAACCTCTCCACACACATCCAACCCCAGACTCTGGAAAAAGATGAGAAATGAACACTGAGTTCTTTTGGAGGTTCACTAGTTATTCTTGTGTGAAATGAGGAGCCGACTGTGACATGAATAAAGACTCCAAAGCAGATTCCTAACATGTTTAAAACAGTGTGGATGGTGGGGGAGGAGGGGTCATCGTAGCTGGCATCATCTAGAAAGATCGTCAGCAACCCTTGAATAGTTGAAATGATTAATCACTTCAGCACAAAAGAACACAAAAGGAGATTGGTTAAGAATAAGCAGGGGACAGAGTGCTAGCTCCAGGGGTGACGTGCTTGTCTGCTTAATAATGTATTTTTAAAGTGTGTGCCACATCAAAAGCGAAGCACATGCAAATAGAGGAAGGAAAGATAAGGCAGTGAGCAAAATATTTGGTGAATTAGAACAAATGTTTAGGAAATCAGATGAGCAGTAATTTTGATTTGAACATTTTAAAAATGCGTTCCCATCCCCTTCCCTCTCCCTGCCCCCAACATCTTAGGAGCACTGGGAAAGCTTTCAGGATGTGTGCTGGACCTTTATCACTGAAAATGAAGATGAGCTAATCAAATCAATATTGCCTCATAGCCTCCCTATCTTTAAGGCGCAGGGATTTGAATTGGCTCCTTAGACTAGAGCAAACTACGCGACTTAAAGCATAGGAAAGTATCATAATGGCATTGCTTAACGTATATTGATGGCTAACTGTGCCCTTCACATCTATTACCTCTTTTAATCCTCACAGTAACCCTATATGATGTCATCCCCATTTTACAGGAGAGGCAACGGAGACGTAGAGAGCAATTAAGAGACAGGGTTAGGGTTCAAACTCAGGTCCCTGGAGCCCAAGCTCATAAACACAGTGCAATTTTTTCAAAACTCTGAATATTTTCAGAATGTAAGACTGAGCCAGTTCTTCTTGTGAGGGTACATCAGAACTCTTGCATCGTACCACCTCTTTCTTACAGCCTCAAGGAAACAAAGGGATGCATGACCGCTGCAGTTGTTGCCCCAGTGGCGAGAAGCTGCAAGGCGTCTGGCAGCAGTTAGATTGAGGATCAGTACATGCCGAGTGGCATGAGAGAGGCGCAGTGCGCATGGAAATACCACTGATAGTTCCTTATGGAGTTAGCTCGAGTGTGTATTCATGTGGAAGCTAGTCACTGAGTAGTATGTCTGTTACTGAGAAAATGGGTCTTTCGCATCAGCCTGTGTTATACGCTGCCTTGTGTGGAGCTGTACGTTACTGACACCTCCTGCCGTCTTACCCCTCGTAAGAGCAAGCAACACTCAGTGCTGTCCTCCTCCCCCAGGAGAGGGGTGGGTAAAGATGGGGAGTCCAGAGATACCAAGAGCTCCAAGGGACAGAAGCCCAGGTGTGAGTTGTCCTGGAGCTTGAGCTTTTGCATCAGATACTCCTGCGTTCAACAACAGCTCTGCCACCAAATGGCCAGGTAACACTGCGCTAATGTAGGTTTCAAGACAGTGCACATTTTGCCCAGAAAAAAAAAAAAAAAGCTATTGTTCTCACTCACTATTTGATATGGTTGTAACATCTCTTGCTGGGTAAATTTGTGAATACACACATCTTAGTGAGTCAGCGTCTAACAAAATATTTTCGTTCATCAAATGCAGTTCTGGAGGTAAACCAATTTTGTAAATCTGTGATTGAAATAAACATTTTATTTTGGAACTGATGACTGTTAGCTGCTGGTTTCCTTGTTGTTAGGATAATCGAGTATTTTCAAATTCATTAGAGACGAGGTTTACTTAAAGAAATTTCCATCTAGAGTATCTAGCTGTAGAATACTTGTGCGATTATCTTTACTGCTAAGAAACAATTGCTTTCTAAAGGATTCCTGGCTATAGGAAAAGATGGACCTAGGATTAGCAGCAGACTCCCCTAAAGTCTGTTTACAGTTTCTTTAAAACTCAGCATTTATAGGAAAACAAAAGTGTTGGAAATCACTGAGTTTGATTGACAAACAGTAAAGATTGGAATAAAGTCAAAAGCCAGTGGAACATTATAAATCACTTTACAAAAATAGAGTTTTTTATACAACCGTTCAGGTGCATATACTAAGTGGCTGCAAAGGGAATAAATGCAGACTGCGCCCCCTGGTGGAACACTAGTTTGATAGGTGGTTGGTAGCTTTTTGTCTCGTTAAGCACGGTTCAAGTGCTTATTTAAATTTCTTTGCCTTTTTGGTTGATTATAAAACTATGTCAACTTGTGCCTATAAGTTGCTCTTACACGTATATGGTTTTACTAAGTATGCCTCATTATAAATCAGATTACCCAGGCAAAGTAATGTTTATAATATGTGTTCTAGTCTACTATGTTCCTGAAGATTCCTTTTGAGAGCTCACAAAGGATTAAAAATCATGCATAACTTCTAACTTGTAGCAGTATTTTCACACTGAAATACACTTGGTACATTGCTTGGAATAGCTGGCAAATGACACAGAACCCTCCTATTTAAATATCAGTCCTTTCCACATATACTTACACAACTAAGGAGAGCGATGTAAAACTCAGAAATCTACTTGGACTTGAAAGGACAATGAATTAAAATAGTGGAAGTCTTCAAAGGGGTGGGTTCAGAAAATCCTCGGCTTTTATATAGACCCTTAAAAGGAGACATGAGAAGGAAAGTGGGTTGGCATTTTTATACCATGTATGAAGGATTATTTCTTTTCAATATTTTTCAGTGATGTACAGACTTAATTTCAATTAGAATGAGATTGCCTACATTTCCGTTTGATTGCGTAGCACCCAGCAATCATCTCAATAAATGCTTTTGAATGGTTTATTGAAAATCTAACTTCATGAAAAAATGGACTTATTCAATATTTAAAGGCATCTTATATACTTTCAAGTATGGGACATATTACTTGTTAAATTGTATTCAGTGCCTTGAGTTCTTACTATTAAGAAAGCCAGAGAATTTCTAGGGTCCAGAAATGAATAAGAGCTAGAATTTTACATATAGAAAATTCATGGCTTCATGGGAACTCAGAAGCATCTAAAATTATAAACTTAGTATTACCTCTGATAAGAATCTACTCTTGAGTGAATTAGGAGTTTATAATGATACCTATCAGTACTTGACGATGAAGAACTGGCCATCCATATTCAGCATAGTAAATAGTAAGTTTTCTAGCCAATTGTCTTGTCTGCCTGTGGCAGCAGTAACATGTGCTTGACCCAGGTTGGTTGTGTAGCTCAAAGAAGATTAAGGATTGCACACAACATGGTAAAGTGCTATGAATAGCAGTAATGCTTCAGCTCAGAGCTACAGAAAGAAGATAGAGAGCTGGAGGAAGCACTGCTTCACTCAAAACAAGAAAAAAGCTAGAGAAACTATTTAACCCATGAAAGAACTGACATCATAGGGCAAACAACCTGAAATGTGATGAGAGCCAAGCACCTTCAGGAAGAAATGGGACCTGAGCATTGGTTCATATGGGACACCAGCCAAGGCCATATACACCCAACTCCTCTATCTCTCCGACTGCTTGGAAACCTTCATCTGTGGGAAGAAGAGCACAAAACTGCAGCCCTTCTGGTGGATCCCCTGGTGGGGCAGGGGAATGGCACCCACCTCTGAAACTGAATCTCAGACCCCTCTCCCTCTCATTCCTAAGAAACAAAAGCCTTCATCTCCAGGAGGAAGGACAACCAAAATGCATCCTGACGTCCCTAGGGGAGACCCACTGTACCTGATGAAGAGAAAACAAACAGCTCTACCCCTGGGGAAGGCACAGGAATATGTGCTACCTAACATTGCTTCTGGAGGAGGCTACACCACCAAGACTCCTGTTCTCAGTGCCTACCTGAAACCAAATCTTAATCAAAACATCAGAGTCCATCTTCCCTCCCCAATTATCCAGCCACCACACCAGCAAGGATTGAGTAAAAATAAGAGTAGGATACAACTGGAAGAGCCATGCATAGGGAAGACCCAAAGTCAAGTGGGGAGATTCATAGCCAAGCAGAGCGCAAACTTCATAACCATACCAACTCCTGACTAGATGAACACAAACCTTCACACTAAAGACCTAACAGAGGGAAAGGCGTTCTCATCTGCAAGCACAGAACATACTTACCTCAGAGTCTGCTGCCCTATACAACATGTATGGCTTTCAACACAAACTTAGGAGACCAATGAAGGGCTTCAAAAAAGCACAGTCTGAAGGGACAAAGCAGTCATCAGAATCAGAATCCAGTGTGACACAGACATTAGAACTTAAATGGCTACAATTAATACATTAGTGGCTCTGAAGGAAGAGGCATCTAAAATTATGAAGTTAGTTTTTACCTCTGATAGGAATCCAAAATCATGCATGCAGAATCATAGGTAATTTCACTGGGGAGACAGGAACTATAAGAGAGAAAGCCACATGAAAAAATGGGGAAATGGAAAACACAGAGAGATATAAAATGCCTTTGATGGGTTTGTCAGTAGACTGGACACAGTTGAGGGAAGAATCAAAGAGTATGAAGATAAGTCAATAGAAATTACTCAAAATGAAAACAAAGAGATAAAAATGTAAGAAAAAAACAGAGCAGAGCATCTAAGCTCTGTAGGATAATAGTAAATGGTGAAATATTCATGTAATTGGAATCCGAGGAGGGGGAGGAAAAGAGAACAAGACAAAACAAATAATGACCAAGAATTTTCAGAATTAGCAACAGACCCCCCCCCAACCCACATATCCCAGAAGCTCAGGCTCAAAGAATGCCTAGCAGTATAAATACCAACACACGCCCCAAGGTATATCATATTCGAACTGCTAAAGACCAAAGACAAAGAGAAAATCTTGAAGGCAGCCAGCCAGAGAAAAAAGACACATTACCAACAGAGGAACTCAGACGAGAATGACGGAAGACTTCTCATCAGTGGCCAGGCAAGCAATAAGACAATGGAGTGATATCTTTGAAGTGGTGAAAGAAGAAAAAAGCTGTCAGCTCAGAATTCTCAGCAAAAATATTCCTTAAAAGTTAAAGAGAAATAATTTTGTAGACCAACAAAAAAATGTGGGAATTCATTACCAGCAGACCTACTTTACAAGAAATGTTAAAGGAAATTCATAAGCAGAAGGACTATGATGTGGTCTGAAACTCAGATCTACACACACACAAATAAGAGCATCAGAAATGGAAAAAATGAAAGTAAAATAGCAACAAAAGCATGTAATAAATCCCAAGGCCAAGAGCCAGGCCTTATGCTGAGTTCTTTTATTTCCTCTTTAAAATGCAACTATTACATATTATTTAATGGAAATAGAACTTTAGTTTGGAAAGATGAAAAGGTTTTGTGGATGGATGGTGGTTACACAACAATATGAATGTAAATACCACTGAACAGTATACTTAAAAATGGGTTAAAATGATGCATTTTATGTTATATATATAGATATATATATATATTTTTTAACCACAGTAAAAAAAATGCAACTGTTACATCTAAGGAGTACTCAACAGGATGCAAACATAAAGCCCAAAAGGTTCTGATCACAGGGTCTCTTGAAATCCTTTTCATGGGCTACTTCTTCTCCTGCCCTTAAATGAAATCTCACTAGTTTCCCGGACACTATTAGATGATTCAAAAGTCCTCCAGTAACTCTTAGTGACAAAAAAAAAACCTCATTTCAGTAATTAAAATGCCCAGCTATAGGGCCTCATCAAAGCTCTGAATTTGGGGTGCCTGGGTGGCTTAGTCGTTGAGTGTCTGCCTTCAGCTCAGGTCATGATCCCGGGGTCCTGGGATCAAGCCCCGCATCGGGCTCTCTGCTCCGCGGGAAGCCTGCTTCTCCCTCTCCCACTCCCCCTGCTTGTGTTCCCTCTCTCGCTGTGTCTCTCTCTGTCAAATAAATAAATAAAATCTTTAAAAAAAAAAAAAGCTCTGAACTCATTTAAAGTTAAAGATTTCCTTCCCCCAACTTGGGCTTCCTACAGGCTAGAATCCTAGGAGGGAAGGAGGGACATAGGTGTTCCTTCTCTATTACACTGGCTTGCATTGTTCCTTTTTTCAGCTGGGCTTTCTGGCTCCTCCAGGGCTAGAGCTAGGGTGACAAGAAAGTGCTAAGGGCCCAAGAAGTCATACTTGGCTGTCCCTAGGAACTGGCACTGGGGCTCTGTGGAGTTGGCGGGTCTCTCTCTGTGGGAAAGAGCACTGGTTCTTTGTGGGGTGCTTTAACGGTTCCAAAAAGATTTTTCCTCACTGTGAGTGTCTACCTGTAGCTCCTTTGATGAGGGTAGTGCCTCTTTCCGTCTTCCATATGACTGCCTCTTCTCTCCATGTTCTTGCCCAACCCAGCTTCTGCATCCAGTGTATGTCTTGTCTCTCTGTAGGTCAAAGTTCAATCCACATGTGACAGAGCCTTCTGTGCCACCATGTCAGCCATTCGCTGCTCCCTTGATGATTTTTGCAGGCTTAAGTTAGGTATCCCCAAGCACCCAAAGCAAACATGAAGTCCTCTGAGGGCTGTTGATGTGTGCACGGGTGTGTGTATGAAAGCCCTTTCACTTAGGTTGAGGTGAGGAAGAACTAGCTCCCTTCTCCCCCCACCCTTCAGATGGGGGAGAAAAGCATCACAATATTACAGTATCTTTCTCCAAAGAAATTCTCTTTCTGGGCCTCAGATGAGTAATACTCTCTTTGAGCCCATCTATTGCAGGCTTTGTCTTGCCTAGATGCACCCTCCTTTGATTGTATGGCATTTGTTTGTTCTAAATCAAAAAAGGAAAATGAGTTCCCTTTTCACATCTTGTTCAGTAGTACTCGATTTTAGCATGATCAGGAGGTACATGTTTAGCTAGAAGGCACACTTAATAAGAGGTTTACCATTTTGTTCTATGCTATTTGTAGTATCTACCATCTAGGTTACAAACAAAGCAGTTTTGTTCAGAAAATCTGACATCTCAGATAGACAGAGGCCTTAGCCAGGTAGAAATAAGTATTTTCTCCTCTGATTTTCTCACATCCTCAGCCTTCTTAATCCTTTCTTAGTTTCCCCTTGCCTTTTTTTAAATGTCTACAATGAATTTGGTCTCAGGGTACACAGACCTCACCGAAGTCATGAGCCAACATCTGCATGAAGGTCAGAGTGCCCAGGCCTTATTAAATAGTCCCAGTCAGAGTCTGGTTTTGTAACTTCAGTGGGACCAGCCAGAGGACAAAATTAATTCTTATTAAGAGCAAGTTCTCGGGGCACCTGGGTGGCTCAGTTGTTAAGCGTCTGCCTTCGGCTCAGGTCATGATCCCGGGGTCCTGGGATCGAGCCCCGCGTCGGGCTCCCTGCTCAGCTGGAAGCCTGCTTCTCCCTCTCCCACTCCCTCTGCTTGTGTTCCCTCTCTCGCTGTGTCTCTCTCTGTCAAATAAATAAATAAAATCTTTAAAAAATTTTTTAAGTAAAAGAGCGAGTTCTCCTTCAATTTAGTAAATGTTTCTTACCCTGTGTTTCCCGGCACTACTTAAAGAGCTATTTTTAAAAGATCATTTTAGCTTTGGAATAAAACTAGTACAACAGTCCACTCACACAAATAGTATCTTTGTTTAAAATGAGAACATCGCAGTGTGATTGAGCTATAGTTGGAACTGGTACGTTCTAATCTTTAGAGATGTCTCCGGTAAGCAACTGCACAGCTTCCGCTCCTCGATGCCCCTCCAACCCGGGCCAACACGGCTGTCATAGTACACAGATCAGCATTGCTACCTAAGATGTCCTTGAAATACTTGTTGTTTAGAGTGTGTTATCACATGGCATGAAAATGTTGAAGAAGGGAAACAGACTTTTAAAAATATGCCAGTATTTCCTGATTATCTTTTTTTTTTTTAGGTCAAACCCTTCATTTTGACACTTAATGAATAAAATGCCCACATGGCAAGAAATGAGATAATGAATTGTAAAAAGACATAATCAGCAATGACTAAATAATTAAGAGAATTGAAATGCAGAGTCATTTGGGAATGCATTAATAATAACACGATTTGTTCCATATGCTGAAGAATTCTGTTTTTAGAAAATCAGTCATCACACATACTCCATAGCAAAAATTAAAAAAAAAATTAATGTTGACTAATAGGAACTGTAATTAGATGTTCTGCTTTTAAACAGCTGAATAAAAGATGAAATCATATAGAAAGTATATTTAGATACAAGTCAGAAAGTAAACTGATTATTATTCATAGTGCTGTTAATAGGAACTATAATTTATGCATCTAGTGGGAATTGTGTTAGGCAATTAAGGTAGGGAGTCACACTCGACTTCCCTTTATGCATTTACATTTATGTATTTTCCTGTGTTATACCAGGGACTAGCTTTCTTATCGTTCGCTAGCTTACCCATTAGAGTCACATCTCGAGGTGTCATGCACCGTGAGCATTTAGGGTTCTGGGGCTTGGAAGGTCTGCCCTCCAGAGGATGCTGCATCAGGATACTGCTCAGCCAGGGTGGACCACGCACCTTTGTCGGGCACTGCCAGCAGGGGATTGTGACTTTTCAGCTTCTGTTAGTGTCTCACCTTGAGAGGTGTCTTCAGAGGTGACTAGGAGGGAGAGTAATACCTGACTTGGAAAGGCTGCAGTGGGCAGCCTCTAAATAGAGTGGGAGATAATGACCCCACACGGTCTCTGTGGACTGACCCTAGCTGTGCGCCTAACCCAGTCATCAGGAACCACCACATTTCACTAAATCATCAGCACATCCCTTTAGCGGGATACAGGAATCATTCCTTTTCTTTTTTTTAGGGCATGAAACAGAACAAATCTGTGAGATCAAGGTTAAAATGAACAAGTTTCTGATTTTGGATTTTCCATTAAAATGATGTGCCTCGGGGCACCTGGGTGGCTCTGTGGGTTAAGCATCTGCCTTCAGCTCAGGTAGTGATCCCAGGGTCTTGGGATCAAGCCCCACGTTGGGGCTACTACTCAGTGGGGAGTCTGCTTGTCTCTCTGCCTCTCCCCCTGTTCATTCTCTCTCTCAAATAAATAAAATCTTTTTTAAAAAATGATGTACCTTTTTGGAGAATAAAATAGAAAACAGGCATGCAAGATTTTAACAAAACTCCTCCACCTCTCTGGCTATCTGTGTTTATCTATAGGGTCGCCAATGTGCACACAAGCTACAGGTCTCCTACGGGTTCATTCTTTTATTCCTACAAAAAAATGAAAACAAAAAGCCCTGAACCGTAAAGTGAGCAATTCCTTTTAACTATGGACGTGAGGTACGCACATCTCTCTGCTGTACCTTAGGGCGACAGTTACTCTGCCCGTACGAGCTGTTCCTCCTGTCCTCTCTGTCCGTTATTGTGTCACTGCCCCCAGCACGGATCGGGGATCAGCTCTGAACCGTTGGGGAGAGAATCTCCTCAGCTCCGTGGGAAGCAGGCTTTGTGTTCTTTAAGTTTCGGAACAACCTCACATCTGTTTTTCCTTTCGTAGGTTAGAAACAAGATCTCTTACTACTTCTTTGGGCAATATATGTTGATAACGACACATGCCATGAGGGCTTTGCGGTATGGGTAATAGAAAGAACACGGGACTAGAACTCTGCATACCTGGGTTTGAATCAGCTTTTGTGGCTTTAAGGAAATCCCTCTGTGCCTCAGTTTACTCATCTATAAATCAGAGATAACACTGCTTTCTTTATCTGCCCTGCAACATAGTTACGAGGGTCTAATAAAAAAATATACATGTCAAAGTGCTTTGCAAACCATAAGTCATGTTATAAATGCCAGGGTTGTTTTTGATTGTAGGGTTAGTATTTTATGTCCTTAAAACATAAAGCTCTGATGGTAATAGTCTTATACAGTTCCCTGAGCTATAATCACAAAATTCATAACCCACCATTGCTCTTGATAGATAAGTAATTACTCACAAACACACACTGTGGAAGGCAGAATAATGCCCCCCCCAAAGATGCCCATGTCCTAATCCTGAAAACATGTGACTATGTCAGGCTATATGGCAAAGGGGAATTAAGGTTACAGATGGAATTAAGGTTGCTAATCAGCTGACCTTGAGATTCGGAGATTATCCTGTATTGTCTGGTGGGTCCAATGTAATCACTAAGGTCCTTCATGAATAGAGGAGAGAGGCAGAAGAGATGGGAGTATGAAAGAGACGCCTGACATGGCTACCTTGGAAGATGGAAGAAGGGGCCACAAGCCAAGAAACGTGGGCAGTCTCTTAAAGCCAGAGGGGACAAGGAACAAGTTCTCCACCAGAGCTTCCAGAATACAACACAGCCCCACTTGATTTCAGCTCATCTGGACTTCTAAGATTCTGAACTGTGAGATCATAAATTTGTGTTGTTTCAAGCCACTAAATTTGAGATGATTTATTTATAGCAGCAATAGAAAACCAACACACACACACATTCTGACTAAAGTCAGTATTCAGATACTAATTTTAAAATGCCCCAAAGCCTCAACTGCATAGGGCCACAATCGCCGGAGGATTTCAGAGCCTAATACTTCTACTTGTGCCTCATTTGCCCAGGTATTTGGGCTAATCCTCTGCTATGCTTTAGCTTTATTTCCTGGCTTAAATAAGCAGTAAGTTTATTGCTTTGTGCCCTGTGGGTATTCCGTAAATGCTTGTTGACTGCCTGACAGTGTGTTGTAAGTATTTCCTAGATGAGGAAACAGGTGAGGTTAGAGAGGCCAGGTAAGACGAGGGACTTGTCTGGGGTTGCATAGCAACCAGGAGGATGCTCGGCTGCCTTCAAGTAGTCTTCACCTATAATCGCCTGCCCTTCTCACTAAACAATACACTCCACTTCAGATTAGCATCCGGTGATAATGGATCATTTTGCTCATCCCAGGCTGTTTTATAGGTACCAGTATTGATTCAAGCCCCAGAGGAACCTGAATAAAAATCACTGGTCAATCAGCCTACTAGGGAAAACTTGAAATTCATGAGGGCATGGAGTTGACCTTTATACATAGTTATTGAGCACTTACTATATTCCAACACAGGCGATGACTATGACAGATCCATTTCCGCAAAGATTTCATAAAACTGAGTGTCCTTTGTCCCACAAATTGCCCAGCAATACTTAACCAAAGGTCTTCTAAATAAGATGCTCTATTCAGCAGAAAATAGTTTGTTGTTGTTTTTTTTAATGTAGTACATGGCCCCAAAGTAAGGAGTTAATGATCCCACATAATAGTGAATAAGAAACTTGCCAAAAATCCTGGGAGCATGTAAGCTAACAAATGTGCACTTAAATATAGTGCAGTGTGATCTGAGGCTTAGTAGGAAAGTTTGGGTTTTGTGTGTTTGTTCGCTTCTTTTGGGGAAATGGGTTTCCCCCTTTGCACCTTGGTACTAAGTAGCAGCAATCCCAGAACATCCCCCACAGCAGAAACTCAGTAACAGCCAAGTGGGGCAAAGATGAGCAGTGGCTTTGAGGACAGATCCGGTTTTGAATCCCAGCTTTACCATTTACTAGCTGAGTGATTCTGGGCAAATCACTTAATCTCATTGAGCCTATTTTCTGCTTCTATTAAATGAAATCATAGGAGGATGAAATGAGATAATGTATGTAAAGCCCCAGCTCGGGGCAAACCTGCACCCCTCCCCACCTGCCAGAACAGCAGTTGTGTTAGGAGTGAGGGGTCCCCCACATTGAGGGCTTGCCCGTGTGACCACTAAGAGCTCAGCCCCTCAATATCTTCCTGTTCTTCTCTACCAGCCCCTCCGCTAAAGCTCTCTGCTGTCACTTTCTCTTCCTGTCGCATCTTCACTCTCATATCCAAGGACATACCTTGGAACCTCAAAGGCTTTCCGCCTTCCAGAAACTTCTTTCACATTCCAAAGAAAAAATTTTAAAAATCACCAAGAAGCACAAATACTGCCCTTTAACTTCATTTGTCTACTTCCCTTTAAAACACACACAAGACCACTCCTTGCCCTGTTCTCTCCCCTTTTATACATGAATTCCAATGTTTGGATTCATTATGTTTGCTATCTATTGAATTCCCCTGGCCAGGGAATGAACCTGTGAGCCTAAAATGGAAACAGAAAAACTCCTCCCTTTTCTGTAGCTGCAGCTTCACTGAGTAGTCATTAAGTAAATTCAGTGTTTTAATGCACTAAAACACATGATTGTTTAACAGAGTATATTATGGAAAATGGTAGCGTTAATAGTCTCGGCGGAGTTCTAGTTGGGAAAAAGTACATTATAGCATTGCCAAGGCAGGGGGCTGTTTTTGTACGTGAAAATAAGTTACTGACATTGTACATCATTTTTATATCTTGTTGCTAGGCAACATTAAGAATGTGGTTATTGCCAATGTGTCTGCTTTTTTATTTAAAAAAACGCCACTTCTTAATTCTGTTAAATTAGCCCTGTTATTGATTCTGTGGTCTTTCCTGAGTGTATTGATTGAGGTTCATCCATTAGCTTGGCATGGGATGGGGGAGGGCGGACAGATTTGCATCTCTAACTTGAACACATACATCAGTACTAATCACTAGTTCTCTTGTTCGTCACTCTTTGTTTTCATACAGAGACAGGTAGAGTTTTGGTGCTCTGAGATGTGATATCCAGTGAACTAGAGTAAGATGTGGATGGAATCTGCTGGTGAATTAAATGCATAATTACACATTTTCTAGAATGTACTCCTGTCACCGATGGTCCTGAGACCCCAGAATATTTCTTTGTTTTCTTTTTCCTCAATTGTGACTCGTGCTTTCTGCCTCTCTTCACTTGTTTTGTTTCCTAACCTAGTGCTACATCAGCAGCCGTACCCACAGTCACTTAAGAAAACTCAGGAGTGGTATTTAGAGAAGGTGGAAAGTATGAGGAAATGTGATTTTTATTCTTTTTTTATTATTATTATGTTATGTTAATCACCATACAGTACATCATTAGTTTTTGATGTAGTGTTCCATGATTCATTGTTTGTGTATAACACCCAGTGCTCCATGCAGAACGTGCCCTCTGTAATACCCATCACCAGGCTAACCCATCCCCCCCCACCCCCCTCCCCTCTAGAACCCTCAGTTTGTTTCTCAGAGTCCATAGTCTCTCATGGTTCATCCCCCCATCCGATTTCCCCCCCTTCCTTCTTCCCCTTCTGCTATCTTCTTCTTTTTTTTTTTTTTAACATATAATGTATTATTTGTTTCAGAGGTACAGGTCTATGATTCAACAGTCTTGCACAATTCACAGCACTCACCATAGCACATACCCTCCCCAATGTCTATCACCCAGTCACCCCATCCCTCCCACCCCCCACCACTCCAGCAACCCTCAGTTTGTTTCCTGAGATTAAGAATTCCTCATATCAGTGAGGTCACATGATACATGTCTTTCTCTGATTGACTTATTTTGCTCAGCATAATACCCTCCAGTTCCATCCACGCTGTTGCAAAAGGCAAGATTTCATTCCTTTTGATGGCTGCATAATATTCCATTGTATAGATATACCACCTCTTCTTTATCCATTCATCTGTTGATGGACATCTTGGCTCTTTCCACAGTTGGCTATTGTGGACATTGCTGCTATAAGCGTCGGGGTGCACGTACCCCTTCAGATCCCTACATTTGTATCTTTGGGGTAAATACCCAGTAGTGCAATTGCTGGATCGTATGGTAGCTCTATTTTCAACTTTTTGAGGAACCTCCATACTGTTTTCCAGAGTGGCTGCACCAGCTTGCATTCCCACCAACAGTGTAGGAGGGTTCCCCTTTCTCCGCATCCCCACCAACATCTGTCGTTTCCTGACTTGTTAATTTTAGCCATTCTGACTGGTGTGAGGTGGTATCTCATTGAGGTTTTGATTTGGATTTCCCTGATGCCGAGCGATGTTGAGCAGTTTTTCATGTGTCTCAACAAAACCAAAAGACAACCGACAGAATGGGAGAAGATATTTGCAAATGACGTATCAGATAAAGGGCTAGTATCCAAAATCTATAAAGAACTTATCAAACTCAACATCCAAAGAACAAATGAACCAATCAAGAAATGGGCAGAAGACATGAGCAGACATTTTTCCAAAGAAGACATCCAAATGGTCAACAGACACAGGAAATGTGATTTTTAAATTCGCATGAAATCGAGTTCTTCTGGCCTCTGTTCCGCCCACTCTTCCCAGGTCCATAAGCCCTCCTACTCACATACAGCTGCTTTGATTGTCTCTACTTCACCCCATGGCTGAGGGAGGGATCCCCCTCCCAGGGGAATGGGGACAGCTGAACATATGACACTTGACACTGGACAGACGAGCTCGACAGCAGTTTATCAATCTCATGCGCTTCCCAGAGGAGATCCGCTAGTCTCAGAGGAGTCTTCCACCCAGAATCCTAATTCTTCATTTCTGAGGTGACACCAACTAATCTGATGAATCAAATTTACATTCATGGGTGATAAGTTTCAGTTCATACACATGTCAATAGTGGCCTTCTATTAGAATTCACTGACAAATGCAAGGAGTAGGCCTAGTGATGACAGTAATACCACACAAAGCAAGGAATGTCTGGAGGTTAGGCTAAGATTTATGTCCCCCTTCTCAGGCCTTCTCCAAACCTCAGTGGAGCTTTGAGGCCTTAATCATGGCTCTGATAAACTCCTGAGGTCATGATCAAGTTCACAATGCATGATAAACCAGAAGATTTCCATGTACTACCCCATTTCAGTGGTATGTCCCTTCCTTCAGAAATGATGAAAAATTATTGAAAAAAAAAAAAACCACTCACATGTATTATACCATGGATTATAAGCGATACCCATGTAACTTATGGATTCAGCATTCAGCATGGGATGCTTACTATTTGCCAGGCTGTGTGCCGGACCCCAGCCTACCAGTTTATTTCCCAGCAAAGACACATTAAGAATAATGCTTGTGAATTTTTATCTGGAGCAAGAGTGGGGTGGGTGGAGACAGGTGTATGTGGGAGGAAATGAGACTCCTCTGAGACTAGCGGATCTCCTCCGGGTTCTGGGACATCAGGGTTGTTCTGAGTTACTTGCTCTATCCTATGAGTTCAACTTGGATTACCCCCATTAAATCTGGAGTGGCTATCTAGAAGAAACACATAGGGAGCTAGATCCCCGGTGCAGTGCATTGAATCTGTCAAAGAGTGCCCATTGCCCCCCCCCCCCTGACACCTGAGGTCCCCACACTGTCATCACAGGGATGAGCACATGCACTGTTACCTCTGCTCCTGTGTCCGCTCCATCCCTGGAACGTGAACTCCACGAGGTTATTTCTTGCCCCTTCGTGCATCTTCTATACACAGCACACCACTTCACATACAGTAGGCAGAAGCTCCGTAAATGCTGGTGGCAGTAATTAATGAATGAATGGAGCGTTAATCTGATGCAGATGAACTCACAAGATGACCACTGACAGAGCAGGCTGCAGAAACTGGGCTCCTCTTGAAACGAGGCTGTGGTTGACTATAACTATTCTCATTTTCTTCCTGCCATCTCTGGGAGGCATATTCTTTATTTTATGCATGTGTTTCCTTTTTTGGTCCAAGAGTAAGTTATCATTTGACAGTGATCTTTATTAACATTTTCAAGTTAAACTGTTGGGTTTTGAAAGATATGCTGGTTACGTGTGTTGTCAAGAGACACATATTCTGCTTCTGTGAAAAGGGCAGGCAAATGTTACTTTGTTGTGTGTATGTGTGTGTCTGTGTGTGTGTGCATGTATGTGTATAGAGGATACCCCTGCGGGCATTAACACATGTGAGAAAATGTTTCCTGCACTGAGCAATTTCCCTCCTGGAACTTAGATTCTAAAGAAGAAGCAGACATATACATAATTATGAGATTATAGGATAAGTGCTTTATTATGAAGTATGTACAAAATGTTATGGGCCTGTAGAGGAGCAGAGATTTTCCTGCACAGAAAGTAATCAACTGTTGTGTTGATATGGATCAGAAAAATCAAAGATCAGTTGCTGGTTTAGAGGATGAGGATTGTTTCTTCAGGCACCAAATTATGATTTAGTAGATTAAAAAAAAAGTTTTCAAAAGCAATTACTGCCCGCCTTCTCTGTGTTTTATTTACTGGCTTATGTGTCTGTCTGAACAACATAAGGCCAGAGAATACATCTGATTCCTCTTTCCATCTCTGGCATAGTTGAATTATCATAATACCACTGATGTAATATGCTTCTAACTTTAAAAAATTTTTTATTCTTCAAGTGGAAGTCCTATAAATAGAGATGTATTTCTCTTATTATAAAGCAGGTATATAACCGACATTTATTGGACACCTGGGTGGCTCAGTCAGCGTCTGCCTTCGGCTCAGGTCATGATCCTGGGGTCCTGGGATCGAGCCCCACATCGGGCTCCCTGCTCAGCGGGAAGCCTGCTTCTCCCTCTCCCTCTGCTCCCCCTGCTTGTGTTTCCTCTCTCGCTGTGTCTCTCTCTCTGTTAAATAAATAAACAAAATCTTTTTAAAAAAATAATTGACATTTATTTTAAAAATAACATTACACCTTTGAGACCAAACATAGATTTTTGGGGGTGGGGGTAGAGGGCGGAGAATGGAGTACATGGCTTCCTAGATTCACCGAAACACCAGCTGGGTAAAGATTTTCATGCGAGTCATCACTGCTTATTATTTACAGTCAGTTACATTAAGGAAACTTTTAATATATCTGTGGGAATAGGTTAATAATGCAGTCAGACCTCAGGTACATTTAATGAGAGCTGCCCTTTTTTTTTTTTTGTCCCTTTATCCTGCACTCAGATGCTGAGCTCTTGAAGGTTTTAAGTATTTTAACAAAATAAAAATCCATTAAAAAATTTTAAAGTATCCAACACATCAAGTGAAATAACTGGCTACTGGATTTTAAATTGTGTTTTCCATTAAAATGACTTTTAGAAGTCCTAAGTTGTGAACTTCAACAGTTGCCTACTCGTACATGCATTATTCATTTAAAAAGAAATTTCCATAACTTTTTAAACTTGGTAATTACATGTTTTAATTATGTAATTACACATTCTAATTATGCAGTTAAATCCGATTACAGTAATTATGTAATTATATGATAATTGATACATAATACACATGTAAAAACCTGTATAAGCATATATTTAACAAAGGAAATAGTTCTGAGGAAGATAGTTACGGGAAGAGTTGCAAAAGGATTGACTTACAGAATTTGTCTAATTAATGACTTGAGATAATATAGAAACCCCTCCTACACTTTTAATATAAAAGCACTCATGCTATAGCATCTGCATTCACAATTTCTACTTTTCTGGTCACAGGCAAACACATGAACTGAAGAGCTGGGACTCGGGGATGAATGAAAATGAGAGATCCTATAACTAGATGTTAGGATAGGAGCATAGTTGGTGAAAACTTTCTCACAGAGCAGGCTCTGGTTGGCTCCTCCATCCAGATTGTCCTGAAGGAAGGAAGTACAGGCCCTGTGTTTCCATGACAGGAACTTTCTGCTCCCTGCCCCTGAGTCCCCTGCTGGGTCACTGGCTGTCTTACTGAAGGATCCACTTCTGCCTTTCCAATTAACAGTGCCAGTGGCTTCACTTTCTTGACTGTAAGTATCCACAATCACTAAAATCCTTGACAGTGAAGACCAAGTTCATGAAAACAGGAGAAAATACCTTGTAGCATAGTTGGATGAAGGTTAGAAAAAGAAGGTAATCTATAAATTGACATTGACATACTTCACAATTCCTGAAAAGTTTCTCAAAATTATTTAGCTGGTTTTGCTAAAAGAAACCCTGCCAGGAGCTTACAGAAAGGATTACATGTATGAAGTCTAAACTGCATAGAATTGCAAAGAAATAGGAAATATTAGTTGTTCATTTCCTCATTGAGGTAAAATTGACATACAATGAATTGCACATATTTAGAACGGCAGCTTGACAAGTTTTCACATAAGTGCATGAAGAGAAACTCAAGATACCTGTGAAAACATCACCACAATCAAGATAATGAACATATCCATCACTCCTCAGATTTTTCTCAGACTCCTTTGTCATTCATCCCTTACCCTTGAATGTCCACCCTATCCCCAGGCCACCCCTTGTCTGCTTTCTGTCATTATAGAGGAGTTTGCATTTTTTCACACTTTTATATAAATGAAATCATATAATATGTACCCTTTTGTCTTTTCAGTCTGCATAATTATTTTGAGATTCATCCATATTTCATGCTCATTCCTTTTTATGGTTAAGCAGTATTCCAGTGTATGGATATACCACAACTTCCTTATCCATTCACTTTCACAGGACATTTAATTTGTTTCCATTTCTTGGCTAGCACAAATAAGTCTGTTATAAATATTTGTGCACATGTGTAGAACGTACAAAAAGTCTTTGTGTAGAATTATGCTTTCTTTTCTCTGGAGTGAATACCTACCAGTGGAATGTTTGAATCAAATGATAGAAGTATCTAACTTTTTTAAAAAACCTACCAAGCTGTTCTCCAAAGTGCTTATACTATTTTTCATCTCCATCAGAGGTATATAAGAATTGTGGTGCCTCTACATCCTTGCAAATACCTGTTCTTCTTAATTCTAAACATTCTAATGTGTGCAGTGGTTATCTTATCATGGTTTTCATTTGTGTTGCCTTAATGACTATCTCAAGCTTCTCTTCACACACTTACTTTCCATCCATACATCTTCTTTGCTGTAGTATCCAAAACTTTTGTCCTTTTTTATTGTTTTTATTTTTGAGTTTTGAAATTTCTTTATATATATTTTATATGCAAATCTTTTATATACTGTGCAGGTACATCCTTTGCAAATATTTTCCGTTAGTATGAGGCTTGTCTTTACATTAACAGTGTCTTTCAGAAAATAACACTTTTAGGTTTTTTTAAATTAATTTTGATGAAGTCCAATTTATTATTTGTTTTTCTTTATGGATCATGTTTTTAGTGTCATAACTACAAAATCGTTCCCTAATCTAAGATCACAAAGTTTTTTTCCTACTTTTTTTTAACTTTTGCAGTTTGAGGTTTTACATTTGGTTTTAAGATCCACTTTAAAGTATGGATGGAAGTTCAGTTTTTGCACATGGATATCCAATTTTTCCAGCACCGATGGTTAAAAACGCTACCCTTTCTCCATTGAATTGCCTTTGCACTTTTGCTGAAAATCAGTTGTCCATATATGTGTGATCTATCTCTGGATTCTTTATTTTGTCCCTATATATCAATCTTTATATAGGGACCAATATCACACTCTTTTGGTCACTGTGGCTCTATAATAAGATTTTCTAGCAGGTAGTGTTAGTTCTCCAATTTGGTTCTTGTTTTTCTAAGCTGTTTTGGTTATTTTTATACCTTTGCATTTCCACATGAATTTAGAATAAGCTCATCAATTTCTACCAAAAAAAAAAAAATGCCTGCTGGGATTTTTATTGGAATTGTACTGAATCTACAGATCAATCTGGAAAGAACCAACATCTTAACAGTATTGATTCTTCCAAGCCACTAACACAGTATATATCTCCATTCATTTAAATATCATTTAGTTTCTCCCTTCAGTGTTTAGAATTTTAGTATACAGGGCATGAACATATTTTGTCAGATTTATCCCTAAGTATGGCGTTTATTTTTTAATTTCAACTTATATTTATTATTTGCTAGTATATAGGTATACAATTGATCTCTATTGATTTTACATCCTGAAGTATTGTGAAACTAACTTACTAATTTTTGTAGCTTTTTTGTAGATTCCATTAGATTTTCTACATTAACCATCATGTCATAGTGTTGCTGTTCAAGACCGCGTTGTGACTGATTTTCTTCCTACTTATTCTGTCAATTACTAAGGGAGGGATATTGAAATCTGAAGATAATTATGGGTTTGTCTATTTCTCCTTACTGTTGTATCGGTTTTACTTCATGGATTTTGAAACTCTGTATGGGAGGTGTAGGCATTTAGATTGTAATGTCCTATTGATGGATTGATTCCTTGAACATGATATAATCTCTTTATCCCTGGTTACACTGAGATATGCTTTGATATTAATATAGCCATTCTAACCTTTTTTAAATTCATGTTAGTATATAATTTCTGTTTCTACTATTTTGTTTTAATTTGGGTTTTTATATTTTAAGTGTGGTTTTTATAAGCAGCATATAATTGGGTCTCACAATTTTTGTCTTTTAATTGGGATTTGAAAATGTTTACATTTAATGTGATTATTGATATGGTTGAGATTAAGTCTGTTGTCCTGCTCTTTTCTATTCATCCTATTTTTTCTCTTTCTCTTCTCTCCCTTTTCTGCTTTCTTTTGTACTGAGTTGTTTCATTATTCCACTTTAGTTACTTGTTGGCTTAGTAACTATAACTCTTTGTTTTGTTCTCTCAGTGGTTACTTTAGGGTTTACAATACACAGCTTTAACTTGTTACAGTCCACTTTCCAGCGACATCATCCCATTTCCCATACAGTCTGAGAACTTTGCAACAAGATACTTTCCTTTTTTTCCTCCTAGCCACCTATATGCTATTGTTGGCATATATATTTACTTCTTTATGTTATAAGCTCCTCATCAACTAATATTGTTGTTTAAATAGCCAATTATATCTTAAATGCATTTAAATAATAAAATATCTTTTTCTAAGTTTACCTCTGTGGTTACCATTTCCAGTTCTCTTTACTCCTTTGAATATATCTACATTTCCATCTGCTAGCATTTTCCTTCTGCCTGAAGGACTTCCTTTAACATTTCTTAGAGTGCAGATCTGCTGATTATGAATTTTTCAGCATTTGTGTATTTGAAAATGTCATTATTTTACCCTAGTTTTTTATAGATATTTTTGTTGGTTATGTATCACTGGGCTGGTATTTTTTTTTTTCCATATTTTAAAGATGTTGTTCTACTGTCTTCGCACTTACATTGTTTCCAATAAGAAATTTGTTGTAATCTTTATCTTCATTTCATTTTACTCTGGCTGCTTTTAATTTTTTCTCTTTATTGCTGATTTTGAGCAATTTCATTATATTGTGTCTTCGCATGGCTTTCTTCATGGTTCCCATGCTTAGAGTTCATTGAGTTTCCTGAATCTACAGGTTTATAATTTTTATCCAGTTTGAATTTTTTTCTTTTATTATTTCTTCAAACATTTTCCCCATCCCCCTGTTCTCCATTAGGGACTGAAATGTCATGTACATTTGGACACACATTAAGCTATCCTACAGTTCAATGATACTCTTGTGGTTTTGTTTTGTTTTGTTTTGTTTTTGACTGTTTTTCCCTCTGTGTTTTATTTTGTGTGGTTTCTGTTGCTGTATCTTCAAGTTCATTAGTCTTTCCTTCTATAATCTCTATTCTGCCATTAATTGCGTTCAGTGTATATTGTCATCTCATACATTGTAGTTTTCATGTCTAGAAGTTTGATTTGGGTCATCTGTGTATCTTCTATGTCTCTCCTTATCTTTTTGGACATATAAATTACAATTATAATAATTGTTTAATTTATCCTTATATGCTTATTTTAACATCTGTGTCAGTTTTGAGTTGGTTTTGATTGATTGTTCTCTTCACTATGGGGTTGCATCTTCTTGCTTCTTTGTAGGTCTGGTAATATTTGGTAGGTTGTCAGGTGGTGAGAATTCTGCCTTTTTGTATTTCTATAAATCTTGAGCCTTGTTTTGGGATGCATTTAAGTTGCTTGGAAACAACTTGATCATTTGGAGTCTTATTTTAACAATCTGTTAGGTGAGAAAAGAGCAGCATTTAGTCTATTGCCCACTACTAAGGCAAGATTCTTTCAAGTCCTCTACCCAATGCCCCATCATTTATGAGGTTTTCTAGTCTAGCTAGTGAAAACAATTACTGTTTCAGGCCTTGGGTGAGCACCTGATGTCTTCTTTCTAATCCTTTCAGATGATTCTTTCTCTAGCCTCAATTTGTTTCCTTCACACACTCAGGACCCTGTTGAATACTCAAAGGGACCTTCTCCACATTTCTCTCTGTGCAAGAATCTCTCTGGCATTTTGTCCTGCAAACTCTAGTCAACTTGCTCTTCCAGACTCAGCTCAGAGTGTCCACTGGGCTCTACCTGGATTCCCTTTTTTGTACCATAGCCTGGCAACTCTTAATGCAGTAAGCTGGGGTGATAGTATAGTTTGCCTCATTAGTTTTCCATCTCCCGAGAATCAGTGTCATTGGTTGACTAACATGTGTCTTGAAAACCTCTATTTCATGTATTTATCCCAAATAGGAAGCTTTTTGAATTAAAATATATCTGCTTGGTTTTTGTTCCTTCTTTTTTAAAGTGTAGTTGACACACAGTGTTACATTAGCTTCAGGTGTACAACATAGTGATTTGACAGTCTGTAAATTCTACTATGCTTACCACAGGTATAGCTACCATCTGTCACCATATGATGCTATTACAATACCATCAACTATATTCCTTATGCTGTACCTTTTATCCCCGTGACATTATGACATTCATTCCATAACTAGAAGCCTACAGCTCCCTGAAAAGGAGAAAGAAATTATGACACAATATTAAACTGCCGGATTTTGAGTGAAATAATGTGGTTGTGAGCACAGTGTGCTCATATATGTCAGTTGCAATGGGTACTGCAGTAAGATATTCAATATAGTTAAGTGGGAAAATTGCAGGTATTTTCCCAATGTTGAAATTCACCAAATTTTGTCAGGTTTGCTTAGATCATAAAATACAGGAAACCTCCATGTGAGATTGTCACATTTAAAAATTCTGATTTCTGAATAGGTTTTGACTGTAGTTGAGAATCTAACAAGAAAAAGTAGGATGATTTGATGTTAAGAGGCCTTTGGGCTTCTTTACTGTTGAAGATTGACATTAAATAAAACAATAGATATTGAACAATCCTCCTAATTGTCTCCATCACATATCCTTTATCCAATTTTTAACAAATATATATATTTTTTTAAGATTTTATTTATTTATTTGAGAGAGAGAGAATGAGAGACAGAGAGCATGAGAGGGAGGAGGGTCAGAGGGAGAAGCAGACTCCCCGCTGAGCAGGGAGCCCGATGCGGGACTCGATCCTGGGACTCCAGGATCATGACCTGAGCCGAAGGCAGTCGCTTAACCAATTGAGCCACCCAGGCGCCCCCAATTTTTAACAAATATTGCTTCTGGATTAATTTTCTAAAGCATACTTCTTGATTTTGCACTTTTTAAAAAACCTAGTTTATAAGAGGTAAAATGTAAACAAATTAACAGAATTCCATGAGGTACATGCCAAATGAGGTACAGCACTACCTAGACATAGAGGAAGATAATGTTTTAACTACCTGAAGGGAGGAAGAGGAATTTACTAGATGGACAAGATAGGAGACATGCCCCAAGTGAAGGAAAGAGAACTGTCAAACTATTAAAGTGTAAGGAGTAAAAGTTGGTGGAAAATGGGGCAGGGGGCTGTGTAGTGAGACCCTAGAGGCTGAGCCAAAATGTATGACAGAGGTCCCAGGTTTCCTGTGACCATCCTGCTTTATGTTTATTATCATAGTACCCCCTTCTGAGGAGCATTTTAGCACTTCAAAAAATATACCATTATAGACAGTAAAATCCGTAGTCAGCTTTGAAAGATTTTAAGCTAGAGAGTGACATCATCAGGTTTGTATTTTTGAATGATTAATCTGGTTCCTCTGATATAGTAATAAATGGCATAGAATTTGTTCTTCTGCCATAAACAAATAGAAAACAGCACAAAATATGTAAAAAAACTATTTTCAGACATGGGGAAATAGTCCATTCAGAATTGTGATTTTATAAGAAGGAAAATAAATTAGGTGACTACTGCATATTGACCTCAGATTTATATGCAGAGGTGCTTTCCAGACTGCAGGGCAGAGAGGTAGCTTCAGGCAGAACCTAGAAGTCTCACTGAGATGAGGGGAAAGAGAAACAGTGTTTGGAGAGGCCTAGGGAGCTCGAATTTGCAAGGCAGAATACAAAAGTGGAGGCATTCAGAGAAAGAGTTCAAGAAATCTGCATAGGGAGCCACTTGAGTCTTTGGCTGAATACTAATCCTTGCATACATAATGTGAAAACTCCACAAGGCCATGCAAATAAAAATTTCCATGGAGCTATAAACCGAACAATTCCCAGAGCTCTCATAGGGCAGAGGTACATTTGAATTCTCACAAGCCATAATGGAGAAATCTCATTAAAAAACCAGAACATTAAGTAGAGTCACCAGAAAAGTCATGCCTTAGTAATAAGGCTAAAATATCCCCAGAGTAAAGGCTACTTTGGGCCCATCCTAACAAACTTTAAAAGTAAGCCTTGTAAGGATAAACCTGATCCACAAGTAACAAATTTCACCTTTGAAGAAAGAAAAACATTAAAAGGATTACCAATACACACCTGTTAGAATGGCTGTCATCAAAAAGACAAGAAATAACAAGTGTTGACAAAGATGTGGAGAAAAGGAAACCCTTGTGCAGTGCTGGTGGGGATGTAAATTAGTGCAGCCACTATGAAAAACAGTATGGAGGTTCCTCAAAAGATTAAAAATAAAACTACCATATGATCCAGCAATTCCACTTCTGAGTATTATTCAAAAGAAAACACTAACTCAAAAAGATATATGCACCCCCATGTTCATTGCAGTATTTATAATAGCCACGATGTGGAAACAATCTAAATCTCCTTTGACAGATGAATGGATAAAGAATACACACACACACACACATACACACACAGGAATATTACTCACCCATACATAAAGGATTAACTCTTGCCATTTACAACAACATGGCTGGACCTTGAGGGCATTATGCTAAGTGACATAAGTCAGACAGAGAGAGACAAATATTGTATGAGCTCACTGTGGAATTTTAAAAACAGAACCAAAAAACAAGCTCATACATACAGAGAACAGGCTGGTGATTGCCAGAGGTGAGATGGGAGAGGGTGAAATGGATGAACATGGGAGTCAAAAGATACAAACTTCCAGTTATAAAATAAGTCATGTGAATGTAATGTACAGCCTGGTGACTATAGTTAATAGTGCTGTATTGCATACTTAAAATTTACTCTCTTCACAACTTTTAAAAGTTCTGATCACAAAAAAATTCTTTATGTATGGTGACATATGTTGACTGGACTTGTGATCATTTTGCAATATATACAAATATCAAAGCATTATGTTATACACCTGGAACTAATATAATGTATGTTAATTATACCTCAATAAAAAAATTTGAAAAACAATTACCAATGTAACACATAGTTAAGCATCCAGTACAAAGAAACATTAGACATAAAAAAGAAATGTGACTTGTCACAAAAGGAAAATAAAAAGGTCAATAAAAACATTCCCAGAAATGAAAGACATTATGGAATTATCAGACAAGAGCTTTATAATAGCTAATCTAAATGGTCTTGAAGATTTAAAGGAAATGATTAATATACTAAGGAAAGAAATTAAAGATACAGAAGTGGAACTTCTAGAGCTGAAAATACACTTTTTAAGATTTAAAATCCACTGGACAGATTTAACAATAAATTGACACTTCAGAAAATTAAAATCAATGAAGCAGAAAACCTTATAATAGAAACTACCCAAAATGAGGTCTAGAGAGAAAAAACCATCTTACTGGTCTGTGTCACAATATCTTGGTATTTATCATATGTGTACTGCCACTACAAAAGGAGAGGAGAAAGAAAGGGGCAGAAAAAATATTTTGAAGAATTAATGGCTGAAAGTCTCATACTTTTTTAAAGATTTATTTATTTGAGAGAGAGAGCATGAGCTGGGGGAAGGGCAGAGGAAGAGAGAGAGAGAAGCAGCTCCCAGCTGAGTTCAGAGCCTGATGCGGGGCTCTACCTCATGACCCTGAGATCATGACCTGAGCCAAAATCAAGAGTCAGACCCCAAACCAACTGAACTGCCCAGGCGCCCCATGAAAGTCTTTCATATTTGATGAAAACTATAAACCTACAGATCTACAAGTTCAACAAATCCCAAGTAGGATAAATACAAAGAACATCACATCAAAGCAGATTATACTCAAAATGCTAAAAATGGATAACAAAGAAAATGTTAAGGCAACTAGAGGGGAAAAAAAAAGGAACACTATACACAGGGGAACAAACAAAAACATGACTACAACCTTACTGTCAGTAACAATACAAACAACAACACAGTGGAACAGCATTTTTAAAGTATTGAAAGAAAAAACATGTCAACCTAGAAATTAATATCCAATGAAAATATCTCAAAAGTGAATGCAAAGTAGAGCTTTTCAAATAAACAAAAGGTGAGGCAATTCATTTCTAACAAATTGGACAAATATTAAAGAGTTTTTCAGGCTTAAAAAAAATAATGCCAGATGGAAACTTGGAGCTACATAAAAGAATGAAAACCTCCAGGAATGGTAGATATACTAGTAAATATAAAACATTTTTCTAATTTAATCTGATTTTAAAGATAACTGGCAATCTAAAACAAAAAGACAGGGGCACCTGGGTGGCTCAGTAGATTAAGTGTCTCCTTTCGACTCAGGTCATGATCCTAGGGTCCTGGGATCGAGCCCCGTGTTGGGGTCCCTGCTTAGCAGGGAGTCTACTTCTCCCTCTCCCTCTCTGCCCCTCCCCCTGCTCTCTCTCCCTCTCTCAAATAAATAAAATCTTTAAAAAAAAATTAAATAAATAAAGCAAAAAGACGCAATTTATTGAAGTATTCATAACACATGTAAAAGAAAAAAATGACAACAATAGTACAACAGACTGAAGGGGGACTAGGGGTTACTGTTGCAAAGCTCTTACATCAGAAGTAGAGTGGTATATTACTTTATGACAGACCATGATAATAATATATATTGTAAACTAAAGAGCAGCTCAAAAATTAAATGGAGGTATAGCAAATAAGCCAATAATGGAGAAAGAAGATACAAGAAAGATTGAATTAATATAAAGGAAGGCAGGAAAAGAGAAGAAAAGGAACAAAGAATGGACAGGGACATAGAAAACAACTATCAAGATGATAGACTTAAATCAAGCCTAATGAAATGTATACTTGATATTAAATTGATGTAATTTTATAATTACATTAAATGAAATGGTCTAAACACTCTAATTAAAAGGCTGAGATTGTTAGAGTGGATATAATAAAAGCAGAAAGGAACCATATGCTGTCTACATGCTTTATATTTAGAGAGATAGTCAAAGTAAAAGGATGAAAAAGATATGCAAATATTAATCTAAAGAAAGATTGAGAGGCTATATTAAAATCAGCCCAAGTAGAATATAGGGAGAGATGTAGTGATATGTTTTAAATGCATTAAAAAAAAATTGTTTTTAGCAAGTGATCAGAAGTATATAACAATCTTGTATATGTATGCAGTTCACAATAGCATCAAAATCACAAAGTACTTATTGATAAAATTGTAAGAATTACACTCTGAAAGCTATAAAAAAATTACTAAGGGAAATTAAAGAACACCTAAATAAAAGGAGAGCTCAACTATAGCACTTCGGGAAGCAGACACTAACCTAGAGATAGAAATGCAAGTGTAATAGAGTCTAGTGAAAGACCCATGTATACTGTCAGTTCTCATAATAATGAGAATAATGGTAGTTATGTTCTATAAAGTTGCCATGAATATGGAATTTTCAAATATTGAACCTCGGGGAAATACAGTGTTAAGTTCCTGCAGGCCTCTCCAGTCACAACACTTTCATCAACCCATCAATACATAACCTTGTTTTATGTGTGTTTTTGTTTAAAGACACCTTATTTAATATGTATTGTTGGCTCATTAACATTGAACTCATGGCCAGCACTCTAACTCCGGACTGAATGAAGCTTATCTGACACACATTATCTTCTCTGGAAGGCACATCACAGCTTTCTTGCACCTAGGAACATTAGACAGCACTTCAGCTCTACACTTGGGGCTATTTTAAACAGTGAAACCACCAACAAAAACACAAAAATGCAAAAAATATGGTGCTAAATATATCACAAAAAGGACGTTTGTTTACAGTATAAGAGCTGAAATAAGGCAAAGCATCGCCTTATTGGACCTCAGCTGGGAACATGAACATTGAACAATTCATGGGCAAGTCCTATGATGTTGTGATTTATAATAAGAAATATATATATTTGGTCTTCATCCCAATTCCTGGCACAAAGCTCCTAAAATCCTTGGAATTTCCTAAGTGATCAGAGAGATAAAGGTTTCTTTTGTTATTCATAATAAATCTCTTTCAGCCATATCTGAGTTTGTTAATGAGGTGATTTTTGGAAAGTTCCTAGATTACCTAAAGATGAAGCTAGTTGCCAGGAGAACCAACCTTGTGATTAGAGGGTTGGAACTTTCAGGCTTACCTCCTGACTACCAGGGAGGGGAGAGGGGTTAAAGATTGAAGTGATCACCAGTGGCCAATGATTTAATCAATCGTGCCTGTGTAATGAAGCCTCTGTAAAAAAACAAAAGGATGGGGTTTGGAGAGCTTCCAGGTTGGTGAATAAGAACACATCCATGTGCTGGGAGAGTAGCACACCCCAAAGTCCATGGGGACAGGAGCTCCTTTGCTCAGGATCTAATGGACATAAGATCTAATACATCTAATGTATCTTTTCATCTGGCTGTTCATTCATGGACATATGTTTTCATTTATCTTGGGTAAGTACCTAGGGGTAGAGTTGCTGGATTGTATGTTGATCATGGTTTCTGACTTGGCACTATTCAGATAATTCTTTTTTGCGGGGGATTGTGCATTGGAGGATGTTTAGCAGCACCCTGTCCCCTTACCCACAAGGTGCCAGTAACACCCTCTCAATTGTGACAACCAAAAAATGTCTCCAGACATTGCCCCTGGTTGAGAACCACTATAGAATTTGGTGGCCACTTAGCGGGGATTGATAATAAAATTGTGAAAGCAAACAGTGCTCAGTAAAGGAAATATTTTATCCTCAGATGCATGAATATATCTCAGAGTTCCTTTACCAGGGAGAGGCAAATCTTAGATCTCTCATTCATTCACAGAAGATTCTGTTCAGTGCATTTCATTCAAAAATTCCAAAGCATTAGTCCCATTGTGTTTAGATATTGAAAAGCACATGGCGCTCTTATTAAATTTTCAGTAGTTTCCTTATGCATGCTACTGGTAGACACTATAGTTACCACAGGTACCTGGTTAGTCATGTTTCGGGCCGTTCTTGTGGCATTTCATTTACTGTCTAGGCTTTTCAGACAGTTCAAGACTCTGATGTTGTGGTCCCATTTCTTCCCTTATCTGTGCTGCATACACATTTTTGGACAAGAAACATTAGCTTGCAGTATTTCCTAAAGCAGGTTGGTAAATGCTTGAGTAGTCACTTTGTTGGAAGAATTTATCACAGGCAAGAGAGTTTCACATAGCAACGTATGTATTTTCTGATGAGCAATCACTTCGCATTTATTTTTGCAGGAGCTGCCACCAAGACTCTAATTTTAGGTATCATCACCAGCGTCCATGCATGTGTAATTTTGACTGGATCTACATTTCTTTCATTGTTGAAATTAGTTGAATGATTCTGTAATTTGCTTTAAAATGCAAAGAAGATAATTTTGTAGCTATATTTTAATTTGCAGAGCTTGTGCTTCTGCCACTGATGTTTCTTTTTCCTGACAAGACTTTAAAAAGTGTGGGAAGGACTCAGCACTGTAACTTAACCATGGGAGCAGCCTGAGTCCCTGAGTCCTTAGGCTATCCCTCTACCAGCTTCTCCTACATGACCAATGTAGGATTCTGGTCTGATTCTCAGTGCTGATTGTCAACATTCCCAAACTGAAAGTCTCTCCTAACATTGGAGGCAAGAAGAGGCATGGCTGCCGTCCATTGCATGTTAATCCCACTGGTATCCAGAGAGGCCTGATGAAAGTTCTGAGGGTCAGATTGTCATTCTGGTCACATATACATGATTACTAGGGTCCCTAGAAAAGAAAGTACCAGTGGCCTGAGTACTCAGCAATGATGAGAAGTATCATACCAACTCTAGGAGGCATTTTACGGATGAGAGAACAGACTCAGAGAATAGCTAGCTCTAGATCACAGAGCTGCTACATAACCCAGCAAACTCAAAGCCAAGCCTCTGAGTAAAATCCAGGGTTTTGGTTTTGCTTTTTGGTTTTTGTTTTTCACTCTGCCAAAACTATCTCCATCGAAATTTGAAGCCCAGCCTAATGATCTCTAATCAAAAGTGTTTAGCCTTTCAGACCAGCAGCCCCAATCAGAGCTCCCCAGGATAACCATCATGGGGAACCGATCATTTATTGGCTAGATGTTGTGTTCCCAAGACAGAAATTTATGACCTGTTTGTGGCAAGGGGTGAGGAGTGAGCAGGAGATGTTGGAGGAAGTATATTGCCTGGAAGCCCTATAAACTCAAGAGCCAAACTGTGAGGCTTTCTTAGAAAGCAAAGTACACCACGTTACAGTGCATGAGCGCAGGTATGGTACCCAATAATGAGGTGGGAGTTGCAGCTATCCAGAGAATGCAGTCTCTAGAGAATATCTACATCATCATTTTTGTGGGTTTTCTACCCTCTGTGCTTTAGCCTGGCACTCACTGGCCTCTGATTTAAAGAGTTTAGTCTGTAGGCAGTTTGCTAATTATGACCCAATGAGGCACTTCTGGCTTTGGTCAGAGTGAGTGGGTGTGAGCCAGTGCGCAGCCCTGGCCTCCCATTGCCATCTGTGATTTAGAGCAAAGTCTTTGAGAGAAGTATAACTGCCTGAATTACTGCTCTTTTATATGTTTTTAAATGAGAATGTAAAGGCCAAGGGCATTTTTTCCCATTTAATACTATTAAATCCATCATTAAATCTCTCGCTGAACACTGGCTGATTTTAATGATGCCCTCCAGTCCCGATCCTGATGCTTGACTGTGTTAATATTGTTGTATATATAGATACAATAAATAATGCTTAGCTAAGATGGTATGAGAAGCACTGCTATGTGTATCAATAAAAATAGTCGTGCTAATGAGTCCAAGTGTCAGGAACAGATGGTGTGGTGGGAATCCAGCCATTGGCGCTAAAAGTACGGTAAAGGACAAAGCTCCATGGCACATTGAATCTATCACTAAAGCCAGCCCGAATGCTCTAAATATTTTACAGCAACTTGGCATAAAAGGATTAATTTGAAGTTATCATTTATATTTTTACTATCTTACTTTATAGCGCTAGGACATAAAAACCAGAACTGCTTTCCAGGGTTGGCTCTATCTACTGACTCCCGCACCCCTGCCTCCTGGGCAGAGATACTCACCTGCCTGATTTCCTGACTACATTGCTGAGTTACATTCACGTTTTTATCGTGTAAGACCAAGCAACAGAAGGTGGGAGATCTTGATTTTGATTTTTAAACATTTGTCATCCCAAGGATGACACATTATTTTTTCCCTGAATATCCAGTATTACATCTTCACTTTATGACTACTTTGATCTTTGTAGCCACAGATCATATCTAAGGTCATAAAAGGAACTAGTGTGCTGGTGGTGGCTTTGGTGCTGACATCTCATTTGAGCCTCCCATCGGATGACCTCACGAGTCAAGTACTATTCTCATTCCCCACTTAGAGATGAGGAAATGGGACCTGGAGTTGGAATAACCTTCCAAAGGGCACAGAGCAGAAGTTGGCAGAGCTGGGATTCAAACCCCACCAGTCAGATTGTAGAACCCCAACTCTTGGTCTCCATGCTGTTCCTCTGCCTCACACACCAGACATTGTGCTAGGTGAGTATAAAGTTTCAGAGCAGGCTTAGGATAGGTCCTCAATGAATATGAGTGGAATGGAGCTCGGAGAATATGTACATGGGGCGTATTGCACTAGGTGAACTCAAGTTCTTAAATAACTCCTTAAAAGTTTATACTGACTCTAACTCCCAGAATTTCTGGAGTGTGTGGAAATAGTTAGAAGTTTTCTAAAGACTGGAAGAAGATACAGCAGCGAAACCTATCATCTGTGATATTTTTTTAGAACTTTTAAGTCTCTGCTGGAAACCCAAAGTGAAATAAAATGTCCCTCTTTTATTGCCCTTATAGAACTTCTGATAAGATTCTGCTGTAAAGAGAGAAAAGAATAAGGAGAGAGTAAAGTTTTATTCTTTTTAAGCTAGTCTTCCTATCTTTAGTAGTCGTAATCTTTACAGGTAATTGTTCGAGATTTGGATATAATTTTTGAGCTAGCACTGTCCTTTTAAAGGCAGGGAGAATCCACCTCTGTGCTACTATTTTAGATTTAGAAATGGCCGCTTAATGTGAGTGTGGCACTAAGCTAGTGATACATAATTTCATTACTCACAGACTCCATTACTGTAATTCTCTGTTCTCTGTTTTACTCTCTTCCTGTTATACAGTCCACATAGATTAGAACTTGGAATGACTTAGCCAGGGTGTGATTAGGAACAGACAAACCAGTCCAGGCTGACCTGCAGTAACTCTAACTCATTCTTCTGCCTCATCCTACCTCTGTGTGCTGTTGGCGGTCAGGACACAAGCAGGGAGGCAAATGGGGAGGAAGTGAATAAAACCTCAGAGGGTTCCAACATCACCTCTGTGCATAGACACTAAACAGGATCCGAATAGTTTAAGAAACTACAGTTAGAATTTCCTCAACAGGTAATTTCAGAGGAGTGAGGAAACGCACATAAGAGGGTTGAGAACATATTCACAGAGAGGAAAACTAACACAGCCATCTTATTGGGTCATTATGAGTTTTTAAACTCTAATAACTTAGGATGAACTCATGACAGAAATAGCTTCTGAAGGTAATTGAAAGGGTATGGACTAAATTTTAGGGCAATACCATTATATTTGGTATATTCTTCAGATCCTGAGATAAAAAGTGGCTCAGAAGATTGAAGTCCTCCTTCCTATTCACTAAAAGAAAATTGCTCTTGTATTTAGTGCCATATAGAGAGAGCTTGTTCTCCTTGTGCCAATAGCCTCAGATTTTAAAGTTGAGAAGCAGCATATCTTAATATTGCACAAAGCATTATATTTTTCTAGTATGCTAATATAGAGTATGTACTAGCACACGCAGTTTTTTTTGCCAGCACATCTGTCTTCAGTCCTTCCTTTGCTCAGAGTCTGTTCCTGGCCCCTGTAGAGATGTAAGTCCCAGGCCTTGTGCTTATCATCTCTATTCTATGGGCCCTTGGTGTGACCCCTTGCGTTCTGTCAGATTTGGAACTTGCAGAGGTTAGACAGAATATTACTACACACACACACACACACACACACACTGAGAACTCAGACCCTCCAGGGTGCTGGAGACTGCAGCTCACCCAAGCCTGCTTCTAGGCAGGGAAGTATCCAAGAGGACAAAGTCCTGGAAAGTCTGGGCTGTGTGGACCTGGTTGTGATCAACAGATACTGCCTCCAGATTCTCGGGACTACCTCAGTTTCCCTGAGGGACCTGGGGCTTAATCATTCAGGCCAGAGCAGCTGGTGAGATAAATCCATGCTTCTCAGCAAGGCATCTCTGGAGGCTACCATGAGTGTTTTCTTTGAGGACTATTAAGAAGTGCCTGGATACACCTAAAAAGTAGACTTTCAATCAAAGTTAATGTAGCTCCCCAAAGTACTTGCAATGGATGGCATGTGATTGATGAAGTACAGTATCTGTGCTCAGCACATTTTAAGCGCTCAAGAGAGTGTTGATTTGCTGCCCTGGAGACCCTCTTGAGTAACTTTCCCTTTCCATGAGGGCCCTGTCTTGACCTATCAGAGCAAGAATAAGGTATCTTAGAAAAGAAGCTGGTTTTATATCTCCAGGGTGGTTTTTTAACCATTCTTTCCTTTTCTGGAAATTTCTGAAAATGGCAGCCTCCACATCACAAAGCGTGCCTGGGTTCTAGAAGGACAGTCAGCTACCTGATTTATTACAGAGATGTTTGGTGGAGAAAAAAACACATATTTTGTTAGTGACCAAGCTTGATTTAGTCTTTAGGACAGTGTAAGGTTGCAGTAAACCCTATCAGGCTGCTCCATCATTTGCTGTCATGTGGTGTTGTTGGCCAGTAGATATCAAGTGCCCTTGAGAGAGAGGCCTGAGTTACACTTCCTGAGATGGGGTGGGTTCTGTCACATTGCAGGGCAGGAGCAATGCTGCCGACACAAAAACTGCAGAGTTTATATACCCTCCCCTTGTGCATCGTCTACCCAGAGTCCCTGGACAATGACAACACGCAGGCCCCCTCAAAACACACAGAACCCCCTCGGTCTGCCACCACTTTTCAGAATCTCCACGGTTAAGTCCCAGGGCACAGGGAATTTCTATCCCTCAAGTTTGGAGGGGGACATTAAAGAATATTCGGGAGGTGAGAGTTGGGAATGCATGGCAGTTATCAAACTCTGAGAGCAAAAGCTTTATTGCCATTGTGATGTAATTATTGGCATTTTCTCACTTAAATCTCTGCTCATTGTCTATTTTCCTTCTGGGAATGATGGATTTTATCTTCCGCTGTCTTCTGCAAAAAAGAAAGCAAGAGAAGAGGTGGCCAACCTGGGCTCAAGGTTCCAAACAGTCATTCACTGTCTTTGTACTCTATGTAGCTCCCACAAACACCCTAGAATCCTCTAGGATTTTTAGAAACTTGTCTAAAACAACAAGGTAAAACAGGCTTTTGGATGTTGAAAATGATTCATCTAGAAAATATTCAAACTTAAGAAAACAGATCCTCTATGTACTCACAGGCCAAAATAAGCATTTGTGGGTTCCTTTCCTTTCCTTTCCTTTCCTGTCCTCTCCTCTCCTCTCCTCTCCTCTCCTCTCCTCTCTTTTCTTTTCCTTTCCTTTCCTTTCTTTCTTTTCCTTTCCTTTCCTTTCCTTTCCCTTTCTTTCTTTCTTTCCTTCCTTCCTTCCTTCCTTCCTTCCTTCCCTCCTTCCTTCCTTCCTTTCTTTTTTGCTTCTGGGTATCTAAATGTCATTAAAGCATTTAGAGTCTTGTTATGGGGCTGTATAGCACTAACTTTATCTTCAGAAGTCTTGTCTCTGAATTTGCCATGAGTGCTGTTTGTGTGAATGTATGTGTGTGGGGGGGTGCGGGGGGTGGGGAGCAGGAGTTTGGTCCATAAACCTAACTACCAGTTTAAATGGTCAAATGTTGATGGAGGCCTGAGCCCTTGATGTTACACAAAAAGCAGAACACAGACAGAAATAAGTAAATGCTTTTGAGACCCAGTGTTGCAGGTCAAGGTTTAAAAAGTTTCAGGAGTACTTTCAAATGGAAAGTTTACCATGGAAAACCTTTGCAGGGTCACTGTAGGTCCCTTGTCCTACAGCGACAACAAAGGTCACAGCTCAGGCAGTATGTCCCCTAAGTGTTCAGTGGAGACTTTGTACTCTTTTAAAATTCTAACACTGACCTTTCCTTTTGGGTTCTGTTCCTTCCTCTTTCTCATGCTGGCAGAATTAGTGCCTTAAAAAAAATAACATCATAAACCTGGAATCCTGTTTCTTTATTTTATAATGTTCGCTAGCATTTACAGATGTTTGGGCTACAGGGCTTTTGGTAACATCTATGTTAAGCCTTTCAAGTGCACTCTGTTTACAAGTCTTACAATGTGAGGACCCTAAATCCAAAAGAAGACTGTCTTCATGCCCAAAGGGAAATGGAAAATCAAAACATTGGCCAGAATAATTTAAAGAAGAAAAAGAGAAAAGAACCCTTTCCTTCCAGGTTTCTGAAGCCATAATTTTTGGTGTGTGCATGTTTGCTTATTTGGACTGAAGTCACCCAGATAATAAAGCCCTACGTGGCCTTAAATGTCACACAGGCTAGCGGTATTCACCTCAGTACTTCTCCTATGTCATGTCAGAGAAAATATATTGTATTCTCAACATACAGAAAACAGAATTCTAAAATATCTTTTGTATATATTTGGATTTTATTAAGTTCAAATCACTGTTTATATTTTACTATACTTGGTTAATCTAGCAACATAACGCAAATGCCCTTTTGCTATGGCATTACTTAATCCCACTTCTTTGCTTCTTTTTCCTTTCATTCATTCATTCATTCATTCAACAAGTGTGTTCAGTGCCTTCTACATATGCTAGCATAGACTTCTAGGCCTCAAAACAGGAATCAGCAAACTTTGTCTGTAGAGGGCCAGGTAGTAAATATTTTAGGCTTTGTGGGTCCTATAGTCTCCGTTACAGCTACTCGGTTGTGCCTCTGGAACACAAAAGCAGCCATACAGCCGTTGTGAATGCATGGGCTTAGCTGTGTCCCAGTCAAACTTCATTTACAAAAATAGGAGACAGGTCACTTTCGTCTGGAGGTCATTGTTTACTGACAGCTGCTCCATGATAGTGCAATGAACTAAAAAGAGAAGACTCTTTGTTCTGATGAAATTTACAAATTACTAGATGGAGGCAAGAAACAAACCAGTAAATATATAAATGCCAGGTAGGTCGTAAGTGCCAAGAAGAAGGAGGCAGGGTGTGGGGTGCCTGGGTGGCTCAGTCGTTAAGCGTCTGCCTTCGGCTCAGGTCATGATCCCGGGGTCCTGGGATCGAGCCCCACATGGGGCTCCCTGCTCCGCAGAAAGCCTGCTTCTCCCTCTCCCACTCCCCCTGCTTGTGTTCCCTCTCTCCCTGTGTGGCTATCTGTCAAATAAATAAATAAAATCTTTAAAAAAAAAAAAAAAAGAAGATGGCAGGGTGAGAGGTCGGGGAGCAGTGGGACAAGTGTTATTTAAGATAGGGCTGGCAGGGAGCCTTCTATGTGGAAGTGATAGTGGAGCAGAGACATAACAAATGAGGGGATGGTGTTGCTATGATGGGGTAGGCTACAGTTGCAGTAAGTGCAAAGGACCGGAGGCAAGAACTTGTTTGGCTTGTTTAGAGAAACAGCAAGGAGGCCATTGTAGCTAGAATAGAATAAGTAGGGAGACAATAATGGAAATTAAGTCATAGAGAGAACCAGAAGGCAGATCATATAGGACGTTAGAGGTTATTGTAAGGACCTTGGGTTTTATTTTCTATGAGATAGGCCGCCTTTGGAAGCTTTTCATCAGAGGAGCGACAGGATTGGCTTTGTGCTTTTTAAAGATCACTCTGATCTGTTTCCATATTGTAATTTTACCACATTCACCTAAAACATCCCTCTGGCTGATATATGGCAAAGAGACTTGTCAGGGGACAAGGATGGAAGCAAAAAAACCTTAGTAGAAGTGAAATAAGAAAGAAAAGTGGCATGAACCAGCAGAACGGCAGCAGTGGATGGTACAAGTGATTGGATTCCAGGTACGAGTTGAAGGTTGAGCTGACAGGATGTGCTAGTAGACTGTATGTTCAGTGTGAGAGAAGAAGAATCAAAATGACTCCAGGGTTTTGATCCGAGCAGCTAGAAGAATGAAGTTGCCATTAACTCGGATTGGGAAGGCTGTGGGAAAAGAAGGCCTGTGGTGGAAATCAAGAGCTCACTTTTAAATGTGTTAAATTGGGGTGCTGTTCTGATATCCAAGTGGCAGTCAATGGGAAGCAGTTTGACATACAAGTTTGGAATTCAGGAGAAAAATATATGTTAGCAGGATAAATGTGGCCAGGATGAGATCACCTAAAACAGAAGTATACTTGGAAAAGAGAAGTGGTTGTCAGGCTGAACCCTGGTTCACACAATTCCTCTTGCAAAGGAAACTGGGAAGGAATGGCTGCTGAGGAGGAAAGAGAACTAAAGGAAGGTGATTCAGTGACCAGGTGCAGAGAGATTCATGAAGGAGAGAATTCTCAACTGAAACAGAGTGCCGAGAGGTCCAATGAGATGGAGACTGAGAATCGGCATCGAGAATGCCAGAGAAGCACCAGCTCAGTGTGGCTGGAATTGGCAGATTGAGGAGAGGAAGTGGAGACAAAGTATCGGATAGCTCTTCCACGGAGTTTTGTTGTAAAAGGGAGCAGAAAAATGGAACAGTGGCTAGTGTGCTGAGATCAAGGAAGAGTGTTTGGAGATGGGACATACTTTTTGCTGTTTCTATAGTGATAGGAATGACCCATAGGAAAGGATTATGAACAGATGACCATTAAATGTTTCAGTGGTGCTTGAGATGTTGGGATTCTAGTTTTGAATGAGATGTTCCTTACCTTTTCATATAGTGATGCTGTGGCTATCCTTTCAGTATAATTAAAGGGGACTTTCTACGTATGTGTGGCTGAATATACAGACTGGAAATGAAAAGACCTGAAGTCTGGACCTGGCTTCACTATTTGCCAGTGTTATCCTTGGGAAAATTTCTGAGCTTCAGTCTCTTCACTTGTAAAATGAAGATTAATAATAATGATGATTACTGTGTGGTCACTTTCCCAGAGTTTTTTGTTTGTGCAAATTCCATGAAAACCGTGAATCACCACACTGGTATCTGATGCTAAATGCATATTGATTATCTTCCTGCTATTTTAAGAATTATTTTTTAAGGATTTATTCTAAGCAATTCAAAGTTGGTTCAACTTATGAAAATCAAGTAATACAATATACAATAACTGTAGAATAAATTATTAAAAACCACATAATTATCTCAATAGATACAGAAATCCAGCATCCTTTCATGATAAGAATGCTCAACAAACTAGGGATAGAGGCAAACTTCTTCAACCTATATAAAAGGATATCTATGGAAAACCCACAGCTAACATCACATGTAATGGTAAAACACTGAAAGCTTTCCCCCCAGCCAAGATCAGGAACGAGTCGAGGATGTCTGCCATCATGGCTCCTGTTCAACAGGTATTGGAAGTACTCTGTCAGATAAGGCAGTTAGGCAAGGAAAAAAAGGCATCCAGATTGGAGGAGATGAAGAAAAACTCTCTCTATTCATTAATAACATCATTTTCAGTATATAAAGCCCTAAAGAACCCCCCTCCAATTCATACACAAAACTATTATAACTAACAAACAAGTCAACAAAGTTGCAGGATACAAGATTAATATAGTAAAATAAATATTTTTTTACAATAATATCAAAGGGATAAAATACTTAGAAATAAAATTAAAGAAGTGCAATACTTATACACTGTGAACTACAAAACAATGTTGAAAGAAACTCAAGGCCTAAATAACTGTAAAGACATTTGGTGTTCATGGATTAGAAGAGCTAATATCGTCAAGATGGCAATGCTACCCAAATTAATCTACGTATTCAGTGCAATCTCTATCAAAGTTCCAATCACTGTTTTTGCAGAAAAGAACAAACTGATCTTAAAATTCATATGCAAATGCAAGAGACCTCCAAAGCCAGGAAAAATCGTGAGAAGAACAAAATTGAAGTACTCACATCACACTTTGTGATTTCTTTTTTTTTTTTTTTTAAGATTTCATTTATTTATTTGACACAGAGAGAGATAGAGAGAGCAGGAACACAAGCAGGGGGAGTGGGAGAGGGAGAAGCAGGCTTCCCGCCGAGCAGGGAGCCCGATGTGGGGCTCGATGTGGGGTTTGATCCCAGGACCCTGAGCCAAAGGCAGACACTTAACAACTGAGCCACCCAGGCACCCCACACTCTCTGGTTTCAAAACTCACTACAAAGCAACAAAGTATAGTACTGGCATAAGGATAGACATATAGATCAATAGAATAGAATTGAGAGTCCAAAATTAAACCCATGATTTTATGATCAAGTGATGTTTGACAAGTATATCAAGTCCATTCAATGGGGAAAGAAGAGTCTTGTCAACAGTTGTTGCTGGGACAACAAGATATCCACATGCAAAAGAATGAAGTCAGACCCTTACCTCACACCATATACAAAAATTAACTCACGATGGATTAAAGACCTAAATTTTAGAGCCAAAACTATAAGAATTTGAAGAAATCATAGGTATAAATGATTTTTGTGGCCTTGGATTAGGCAATTTTTTTTCATAAATATGACATGAAAAGCACAAGCAACAGAAGGAAAAATAGCTAAGTTAGATCTCATCAAAATTTAAAACTTTTGTGCTTCAAAGAATATTATCAAGAAAGTAGAAAGGTAGCCTACAGAATGGAAGGTAATATTTGTAAATCATATATCTAGTAAGAGTTTGTTATCCAGAATATGTTTTTAAAAACTCTTAAAACTCAACAATTTAAAGAAAACTTAACCTCAAAAAAAGGGGCAAAGGATTTAATAGACATTTCTCTAAAGAAGATATACAAATGGCCAAGAGCACATGAAAAGATGTTTGTCATTAGTCATTAGGAAAATAGATCAAAATTATGAGCTACCACTTCCTACCACTAGGATGGCTAAAATGAAGAAACAAAATATTGGCAATGATGTGTAGAAATTAAAACTCTCATACGTTGCTGGTATGAATGTAAGATGGTGCAGGGACTATGGAAAACAGTTGGCAGTTCCTCAAAAAAGTTAAACATAGAGTTACCATATGACCCAGCAGTTTCATTCTGAAATATATATCCGAAAGAATTAAAAACATACGTTCACACCAAAACTTGTACATGAATATTATTACCAGCATTATCCGTAATAGCCAAAAAGTTGAGACAACCCGAATATTTATCAACTGATGAGTAGATAAACAAATTGTGCTATAATGAAGCATTATTTGGCCATAAATAGGGATGAAATCCTGACACATGCTCCAACATGATTGAACCTTGAAAACATGCTAAGCGAAAGAAGCCAGACACAAAAGGCCACATATTGTATGATTCCATTTATATGAAATGCCCAGAATGGACAAATCCATCAAGACAGCAAGGAGCTAGATAGTGGTTGCCAGGGGCAGCAGGAGAGTGGAATTGGAAGGTATAAGGTTTCTTTGTGAGATGACAGAAATATTCTAGAATTAGATGTGGATGGTGGTTGCACAAAATTGTGAATAATATAAACCCACTGAATCGGTCATTTTTAAATGGTTACAATAGTGAATTTTTATCTCGGTCTTTAAAGGTTATTTCGTAGTCCCCAGTAAAAGTAACATAGTAGGAATTTCAGACGCTGAGGTGACAGAAAATGCAACTGATATATATCCTGTGTTGGGAAGTGGCCAAGTTCTCCAGGATGGGCCTCTCTCAAACACATACACACATGCATACACACAAACCGTAAACGTCTTTTCTGTCCTACTATTTTCTTTCTTTTGATCATGAAGGTAGACAGTTGAAGCCAAAAAAAGCAAAAAAAAGAGCTTTCACATAAGAAATACAGTTAAGTTCTGTGGTAAGTGCCTATTGCCCTAACCATATGTGGTCAATTATGTCTTAGAGCCTCATTATCATCTTTTTCTTCCCCCCAAAGCCTATTTAAATTCCAAGTTCTGGGAGTGAGGAATCAACATGTTTTTCTGTAGCAATTAGAATTGGAAATGACTTAAAATCCTTAACACCATCACTGCTGGACATGTGAAGTTAGCCCCCAGTAGAGGTCCTAATTCATCCCACCCATTTCATCAGTGAGAGTCCAGGGGGAATTTTTCTCAGTGCCTCTTTTCTCATCGCTAAATTCAGGGTGATCCCTAAGGAGGGGCTATACTGTTTTCAATGTCATTTTTCCTGATTATTAAATGTGGCGTGTTCATTTAAAGGTGATACTGAGTGTCATTTCCTTGTCAAGAAATCCTAAAAACGACATGTTTACAACAATCCTTGCACTGAAATGTTTGAGGGGGAACTGCTAAGATGGAGATGGCTTTCTAAGCTCTTTGTGTGTGTGAGACACACATATGTACATATATTGTACTCCCAGAGATGCTCTCACAAAACACTCTTGACAGATAGATACATAGATATATAGATAGACACACAGATACACAGACAGATGGGCAGCCATATGGATCGTGCTGATACTCACGTAAAAGAAGAGATGGAGGTGCCAGCCCTGTCCCCGCCAGTTATTGTTGAGAGTTGGGGAGAATCACACTGGGGATATGTACGTGAATCCTTCTGTTGCTTTCTGCAGCTGCTGTTAATCTCCCCTCCCTTCCCCACCCCCCTCCTGTTTCCCTTCTTCCATCCAGTCGCTGCCTGTTTGGGACACCATCGTGTCATCCCTTTCTGGTATCATTGGGACATTCCTTCATTCACTAAGCCAACATTTGCGGAGCTCCACTCCGTGCCAGGGACTGTGTAAGAGGCAGGAGAAAAGCCACTGACCTCTAGGAGGTGAGAGCTGAGGAGGAGGAGGAGTGGGGGGAGGAGGAGGAGGAGGAGGAGGAGGGACAGGAGGAGGCTCCATGAAGAGGAAGGAAGGGGAAGTGAGCCCAGGCAGTGGGGACAGGGGAAAGCCCAGCAGGGGACAGGAGGTGAGCCCAGGGCTCACTCTGGCTGTGGTGCTTCAGACACTGCTCTGTGTTTAGCTCTCTGCTCTCCCACAGACCAACTGAAATGGGTCTTTATGATACAGTCAGACCCGCCAGGGGCTGAGCCATATGGACACGCAAGCTGCCCATTGGAACTGGCACTGTGGGAACTCATTTTTCCGGGTTTTTGATTTTCGTTTTGGTTTTAAAAGAACCCCTGGGGTCTGCTTTGTTAATGCTGTGCCGGCTGAGCCTGAGCTCCCGGGGCCACATCGGGCACATCCCCACCTACAGTCATGTCTCCTCTGTGCAGTCCCGGCGACTGTTGAAGGTGGCTGACTTGTCCCTGTTCACGTAGGCCATGCACTCAGGGAGGTTGCCTGACAGCGGCCTGCTCTTCAGGGCATTTTCAGGCTACAGAAAAGAAAGGAACAGAGAAGACAGCCTGCCAGAAGCTGGTGTCAAGCTAGCAATCCTTACCTGAGGTAATGTAAGAGTTCTCAAGGAGAAGCTTGGTGCAGCTTCGGGCACACTGACCATTCAGTACACAGTGCCTTTGAAAATCTATTAGGCATCCGTGCTCTGCTCAGCGGTGGCCCAAGGAGCTGAGCTTGCTAATCTCACCCTTGAGTTGGGATTTTTAGCTGTGGTCACAATTGCAGTTAAAGGTGACTCGGTGATCGCACTAGCCATTCCCCGTGCTGTGTTCACTCTTGGTACATCAATTCAGACACTTCCCCTCCTCCTCCAAGCCCAACACTTCCTCTGTTTTGAAGTCTTCAATAAGGGGAGAGCCAGAGCTGTTTAAGCAAGGTTGCTCTGCTCCTTGGGGGGCCCTTTATGTTTTTTTAAATTTATTTGGTCATGGATTCTGAATGTCTCTGAAGTCCCGTAGCCCCTCTGATCTAAAATACATAAGGTTGCTGTAAATTACATGCCATTTTTTTTATTCTTATGTTAATCCCCATACATTACATTATTAGTTTTAGATGTAGTGTTCCATGATTCATTGTTTGTGCATAACACCCGGTGCTCCATGCAGAATGTACCCTCCTCAATACCCACCACCAGGCTAACCCATCCTCCCACCCCCCTCCCCTCTAGAACCCTGTTTGTTTTTCAGAGTCCATCGTCTCTCAGGGTTCGTCTACCCCTCCGATTTCCCCCGCTTCATTCTTCCCCTCCCGCTACCTTCTTCTTCTTCTTCTTCTTTTTTTTTTTCCTTAACATATATTGCATTATTTGTTTCAGAGGTACAGATCTGAGATTCAACAGTCTTGCACAATTCACAGCGCTTACCAGAGCACATACCCTCCCCAGTGTCTATCACCCAGTCACCCCATCCCTCCCACCCCACCCCCCACTCCAGCAACCCTCAGTTTGTTTCCTGCGATTAAGAATTCCTCATATCAGTGAGATCATATGATACATGTCTTTCTCTGTTTGACTTATTTCGCTCAACATAATACCCTCCAGTTCCATCCACGTCGTTGCAAATGGCAAGATCTCATTCCTTTTGATGGCTGCATAGATGTCCATCGACAGATGAATGGATAAAGAAGATGTGGTATATAAATTGCATGCCATTTTGTGATGCTCAGTAACTGATGTGTGTTCACGGGGCCTCCAGATTTCAATGCGAGTCTTCTTAGGGGGGAAGGACTGCGGTTTACATGCCTTCTGTATGGCCAGAAGCCAGGAAAGACCATATTACGCCTCTAAATGCAGTTGGATAAATCAGGCGGGTTGATATCATTCTTGTTTGTTGAACTCAAGTACAGACTGACCAGGTCCACTCCTATCTGCAGTGGTAACTGGAGAACTCAGGAGAGCACAGGGGAGCTCGCCCTGTCAGGGGCAGTTTGGGGCAGGGCTGGGACCTAGGGGCTGGGTGGGGCTGGGCGGGGACCTCGGAGCTGGGGCCGGGACCCATCTGAGCCTGGGCTTTGTTTGCTCTTAAAACTGCCTTTGAGGTACAGGTCTGTGATGAGTTGAGGGCACGTTCTGCATGGAGCACTGGGTGTTATACGCAAACAATGAATCATGGAACACTACATCAGAAACTAATGATGTAATGTATGGTGATTAACATAACATAATAAAATTTTAAAAATTAATTAAAAAAAAAAACTGCCTTTGAAGAAACCTGCTCTAAGATCAGAAGTTGGCCCTGCAGACTTTGTGTCCTCTAAAAGCAAGCAGTTCTGAACTCTGATGCTAAAACATCTGATTTTTCCTGAGCCCATCACCTCCTCATTCCTAGCGTATTGTAATTCTATTTCTCAACTGTTTTAAAAAGCTTTTTCTTCTAGAAGGCTTCCTTCTCTCTCTCCCACTGTCCCCCATCCAAACTGTCTGGCGCAGGATTGCCAAGTTGCTCTGCCCAAAACAGCACCCGGTATGTCTGACCCTCCATGTTCAAACCCTCATAACCTACCATCACCCACCCACCCTCCATGGCACAATCAGGCATTCAAGGCCCTATGGAGACCGTGCTCATTATTCTCCTCTGCTGTCCTCTTGAGCCCCGCTGACTTCCACACATCCCTTCACCGCTGCTTAAGTTCCCCATCAGCCTATTCCTGGGATTAGCCAGGTCTCACCTTCTGTTACTGGCTTGCTCACTGCTCACCTCCTTCATGGAGCGCTGAACACGCCAGCTCACAGAGAGCACTGCTCCCTTGCTCAGTTCCAAGCATCACTGCCCATCCTACATTTGGAGCTTGCCACATATGCCCAGGGACTGTATTGCTTCTGTATACGTGTGTTTGTAGATTCCCGCCTTCCCATCATACTGTAAGCTCCCTTACAGCGGAGCCCGTGGTTCCCACTTACCATGCCCCTTGCCATGCTCATCTCAGTGCCCTGCACCAGCCGGCTCTCCCTTGACTTCTGTAGACCATGATCAAGACACTCCTGGTGCTCTGGTTTCTACCTTAGGTAGGGCTGCTGTTAGATGCCTCAAAGCTGAGCCCTCTCATTTTGGCTGGAGTCTACCACTGAGCCCCAGACAAAGCTATTTGTCGTGCAGACAGGAGTAAGGAAAGATGATTTTAGCAGTTGTACCAACAGCCCTTCGTCTGAGAGCCTGCAGCCCACTGCAGGAATGGTGGAAAAAGTGTGCTTCCTTGTGCCAGTTCCCTCTCCATTGTAATTAGGAAGCTGGCTTGTTTGAAATATAGTTTCACAGGTGCAGGATTCATCCTCGACAGGTGATTATGTTTTGATTTTTATCATCACTTATAAAACAGAATGGGGAAAGAGATTTCAGACCATAAAGCATATTCCACTGCAAATGAGATATTAGTGTTAAAATTCACCAATGTTGCTAAATATTTACCCAATACAGGGTTTCTACCTTCTGCCAACCTGAAGCATTCTCTTGGCAAATGTGCTTCATGGAACTTTGGAAGTCTTTCTGCATTACTAGTCTAACTGCATAAATACAACCATCTGTCTGTACTAGGTAAACAGACTGACCTCTGTTCTTCTTTTTTTTTAACCTTTAATTTCTTGAAATTTGTCCAAAATAATCCTGACTCTGCTGCTGGTTCTTTGTTTGGAGCCAAAAAGATACAATTATAAAGAACTCCAGAAACATCTAGTACATTCCTTTTTTTCTCTGTGTAATATGAAACCGCTTTGAGAATTGTAATTTAAAAGTTCCCCACACTTTCCTTCCTCCCAAGAGGTAGCCATGGCTTTTCGTGTGTTTGATACTGTTGTGTTGTTTTATTGTTCTACTATAGAAACTTGGTATTTTTAAAGCACCAAATTTATTTTAAAGTCATATTTGCACCAAACTACAACCGTTAATAAGATTAGGTTAGTGAGTGTTGATTTAGTTCCTACTACGTGCTTAGTTGCTAGGTTCATCTTTAAAAGAAACATTCATATGTGGGGTATTTTTAATGCATTCAAAGGTATCACTCACTGTCCTTTAAAAAGTCATTTTGGGAAGTTAAGTACTCATTATAATGTTGTCATCTCTCAGGCATTCCTAGAACTACTTCCTTCTTGATGAACCGGGAGGAACCAACATCCTTACTTGGGTTTTGATTCAAAACAGCTCTCCTTAGTTAGTCATGAACTGATATGGAATGGAAGGGTAGGGATGTGGACAGGGAAGTGAAGGCAGATGGGCGAACACTAGCAAAGACCTGCAGTTGAGATGCACAGAGCCTCCTTACTCTGAGTGGCCGGGGTAACCTGGCTTGCCTAAATGAACACTCCTAGGAGGGACGTGCTGGACATGTCATAGGCAGTCAGGGCCTAAGACAAGACTGAGAAGTTGGAACTGCTCTAATGGGGAGTCAGGGACCCTCTCAATTGAGCAGACTCTTAGGGACGCAGGTGGCATGATAGAAAAGGTGTTTAGGAAAGATTAATGTGGCATCAGGATTAATGACCTTTCCCCTAGCTGCAGTTGCCCTAACTTCCTTGTGCTCAACTACATTTCATGATAGATGGTTCTAGAATTACATGTCAGAGGCTTGGACATGAAGTTCCCCAGGGTGGGGAAGCAATTTGAGAATTAGAGCATGATTGTTTAACTCTGAAGTAAAAATGATGCTTGGCTTAAGCACATGCCTTGACGCTGATCAAAATAAATTGTTTTTAAAAAATTGTCACCACATCGTCCTGAAGAGATACAAAAGAAATAACAAGAAGAGGGAAGAGGCAAATGCCAGAGAATCTGAGAACATTAAGACCTTGGCTGTGTATTGAAAACAGGTTTCCAGAGTAAATACTTTCCATTTCTATCATTCAGAAGAGCTGAATGTAGCCGGGCAATTTCTGTGTAAACTTCCAGCAAGAATCTTGCTATGTGTGTACACAGTTGCTCTTTAGGGGTAGGCTCCATCTAACTCCTTCCTTTCGAAAACTCTTTGATTATTTCATTTCTTAACTATTCACAGATGAGAAATGAAAGGTCCAGCAAAGTCAAGCATACATCCTGGTCAAGGATAGAGCAAGGTGTCCTGATTCCTAGTATACTTGCCTTCACCTGCCCACTTCACATAGTTCTGGTCTCTGCTTTCTCCTTCCCCTTCCCTTTTTTCTCTCTTGTCCCACTTCTGGTTTATTTTTGGTGCAGCAGAGGTAGGAAAGAGGGGACCAGGGTCGAGTAAGAAACATTAAGAGAACCGATAATGCTAGAATAGTGTATAGATTACTTTTACACTTAAGAAATACTGCTAATGATGGGGCGCCTGGGTGGATTGGTCGGTTGAGCATCTGCGTTTGGCTCAGGTCATGATCTCAGGGTCCTGGCATCGAGCTCAGCTTTGGGCTCCCTCCTCAGTGGGGAGTCTCCTTCTCCCTCTCCCTCTGCCCCTCCCCGCCCCTGCTTGTGCCCTCTCTCTCTCGCTCACACTCTCTCAAATAAATAAATAAAATTTAAAAAAAACGATACTGTGGATGCTACTTGTTCTACATCAAGTAGCGTATTTACAAAGTAATATCAAATACACTATCTTATTTCTTCTCACCAAACCCCAGTTAAATGATCTTATCATTACTTTACAAACTGAAGGGATATTGAAGGATGCAGAAGCCCTAGTTTCGCATTCTAAGTCACCACAGAATGACTTGGTGGCCTCGAGCAGATAACTTCTCTGGGCCAAGTGCTCTCCCCTAGTTCCATGGTTCCCTATGGCTCTGGGACTGGCCTCAGTGTCTCCTCATTCTGAGTCCAGGGCTTTTTCTCTACCTCTTTATACAGTGGTGTTCTCTTTGCCTCTGTGGGCTCTGAAGCATAAAGTTTTAAAAGATAAATACGCTTTAAACAAGTAACATTTTAAAATGTTTAGTTGGGATTTTGCGTGTCTAACAATTTCTCGATGCATCCCTCTAGCGCCAACCTTCTTTCTTGTCAGAACCACTCCTGTCATGACACCCGGGCTTAGATCTTTTCACCGGCTGAATTGCTCCGTTATAGGCTTCCATGATCTGGGTGCTTGTTACCTATTCCAGGTTCGTCTCTCTCTGTGCCAGAACACTCACTACCACCCAGCACCACCCTCCATGCTGCCTTCTTCAAGCCAGGTTCCTCACTCCCAGGACCATCAGGGCCACGTTTACGTGGGTTCTGACCCTCCATCAGAAACCTGCTACTCCTCTGTGGCTCCTTCCCTAAGTCAAAAGAGTCCTTATCTTCTCATTACTGCTATTCTTCTCTAAACTGCACTCTCTAACTCTCTCTTTTATGACTTTATTGAGACATAGTTCACATGTCAAAAAACGAACCCATTTCTTTTTTTTTTTTTTTTTTAAGATTTTATTTATTTATTTGACAGAGACGGAGATAGCGAGAGCAGGAACACAAGCAGCGGGAGTGGGAGAGGGAGAAGCAGGCTTCCCCTCGAGGAGGGAGCCCGATGTGGGACTCGATCCCAGGACCCTGGGATCATGACCTGAGCCGAAGGCAGACGCTTAACGACTGAGCCACCCAGGCACCCAAAACGAACCCATTTCTAGTGTGCAATTCAGTGAATCATGGTAAATTTAGAATTGTGCAACCATCACCATTATATAGTTTTAGATTTCATCACCCTGGTGAGATCCCTCATACCCATCATATAGCCAGCAATCACACACAAACTTAAACACACACCCACCCGCTGACACACACCCCTGCACACACACATACTCACTCAGATATCCATTGGTTCAACTGGAATATTACTATCCTGTTCTTTTTAGGCTTTTATTACAACAAATATTTTTTTGCAATCAGGTTTCAATATTTAGACAAGTTTGCTGCTATACAATAAAATTGCCACATACTTTGATGATTATATTGAATACTTTTCAAAGATAAAATTTGTATTGTTCACCTTTTGTTCTCAAGAGTTGTTTTTCCTTCCAAGTTTTCTCATGCATTTTTACTTCAGGAATTCTTTCCATAGATATGTGATTGGAAAATGTATTTATGTGACAACCTGACAGATGAGACAGAACTAACTTCCAAAATACCCAAAGGGATTTTTAAGCAACAGTATGAAAAATATATACTCTGATGTCAAAATGGGCAAGGATATAAAGAGGTATTTCAGGACTAGGAAAAGAAAACATCTAATAAAAATGCTACACTAATAATTAGAGATGCAATTAAAGCAACAGTTCAAGCATTTTTTCCCTATAAAATTGGAAGTGAAGTAAAAAATGATTGTTTATTGAGGTATAATTGATAAAATTGTAATATATTTGAAGAGTCCAGCATGATGATGAGATATACATATACATTATGAAAAGATTCCACCATGAAGTTAATTAACACTTCCATCAACTCACATATTTACCTTTTTAAAAGTTCTGTTCTCAGCAAATTTCAGTTATATGATACAGTATTTACAGTACATTATTAGCAACTATACATTTGGATCTCAGACTTCATTTATCTTATAAATAGTAAAAGTTGGTACCCTTTTACCAACCTCTACTTGTTTTCCCCTACCCCAGCCCCAGACAACCACCATTCTACTCTCTGTTTCTATGAATTCAACTTTTGTTTTGTTTTGTTTTAGATTCTACCTATAGTAATGCCATATAGTATTTGTCTTTCTCTGTTTGGCATATTTTATTTAGCATAATTTCCTCAAGGTCCATCTATGTTGTCAACAAAAGGCAAGATTTTTCTCTTTTTAAGGCTGAATAATATTCCATTGTATATACAAACCACAATTTCTTTTTCCATTCATCCATCAATGGACACTTAGGTTGTTTCCATTCTTTGGCTATTATGAATAATGCTGCAGTGAACATGAGAATACAAATATTTATTTAAGATAATGATTTTGTCTCCTTTAGATATATACCCAGATGTGGGATTATTAGATCATGTAGTAGTTACAATTTAATTTCTTGAGGAACCTCCATACTGTTTTCCTTAGTAGCTGTACCAGTTTACATTCTCACCAACAGTGCACAAGGGTTCCCTCTTCTCTACATCCTTGCCAGTGTTTGTCATCTCTTGTCTTTTTTACAATAGATATCCTCACAGATGTGAGGTGATAGTTGATTGTGGTTTGACTCTTGTTTCTCTGATGATTAATAATGCTGCACTTCTTTTCATGTACCAGTTGTCCATCTTTATGTCTTTTTTGAGAAATGTCTATTCACATCTTTGGATTATTTGGTTTTTGCTTTTGGGTTGATGAGTTCCTTGTATATTTTGGATATTAACCAGATATGTGGTTTGCAGGTCTCCTATGCCAGAAGTTGTCTTTTCATTTTGTTGATGTTTCCTTTGCTGTGTAGAAGCTTTCAGTTTGATGGAGTCTCACTTGTTTATTTTTGCTTTTACTGCCTTTGCTTTTTGTGTCAAAAATGAGAGATCACTGCAAAGACTAATGTCAAGGAGCCTAAACCCTGTGTTTTCTTCTAGGAGTTTTATAGTATCAGGTCTTACATTCTCTTTTCCAGTTTACATCTTTTTATATTGTGCATTTGTTAACAAATTGTTGTAGTGGTTTTTAATACTTTTGTCTTTTAACCTTTATACTAGAGTTATAAGTAATTTATGTACCACCACTATAATATTAGAGTTTTCTGAATTTAACTACATATTTACCTTAACCAGTGAGTTTTACACCTTCATTTATTTTTATGTTACTAATTAGCATCCCTTAAGCTTGAAGAACTTCCTTTAACATTTCTTGAAAGGCTGGTCTAATGATGATAGAAGGACTTTGTCAGGTAGAGTATCCTCAGGTGGCAGGTTGTTTTTCTCTGGCAGCACTTTGAATATGTCATCCAACTCCCCTCTGACCCGCAAGGTTTCTGCTGAAAGAAAAAAAAAAAAACTGTTGAAATATTATGGTATTTCCCTTGTATGTAACAAGTTTTCTTGCTGCTTTTAAGGTTCTATCTTTGTCTTTACGTTTTGACAATATAATTATAATGTGCATCAGCATGACTTTCCTTGGCTTCATCTTCTTTGGTACTTTCTAGCATTCCTGGATCTGGGTGTCTGTTTCCTTTTTCAGTTTAGGGAGGTTTACAGTACTTATTTGAGTAAGTTTTCTGCCCATTTCTCTCTTTTTCTCCTCTGGGACCCCCATAATGTATATTGGTACATGTAATAGTGTCCAAGAAGTCCCTTACTCTTTTTTATTTCTTTTTGCACCTTTTAGTAGATGAATTCCACTGCCCTGTCATCTAGTTCACTGATTTTTTTCCCTCTTGATTTAGTCTGCTGTTGAATCCCTCTATTAGATTTTTTTTTCCAATTCAGTTATTACATTCTTTAGCTCTCTGATTTTTTCATATATTTAATATTTTCTGTCTCTTTGTTGAGATTCTTTGTTCATAAATTGATTTCCTGACCTCAGTGAGCGTCGTTATGAACATTACTCTGAACATTCTATTGGGTAAATCACTTCTCTCCATTTCATTAAGATTGGTTTCTGGAGATTTATCTTGTTCTTTTGTTTGGAACGTATTTCCCTGTTTCTTCATTTCTGAGATGTTCTGTGTTTTTTTTTTCTGCACATTAGTTAAAATAGCCACCTCTGCCTGGCTTGACAGACTGGTCTTGTATAGGAGATGAATCCCGTCAATCAGCCCAGCTCAAGCTCCTGGTTACTTCTCAAACATTTGTGATTGTCCACGCTGCCATTTTTGCTATTAGTGGCTCCCAGTAGTTGAGAGTGTGCCAAGACTTCTCAGTGTCCCAAAAGGGAGGATTATAGTTAGCATTTAGATGCATGTTGATCAGAAGCCTGTCCCTCTCACAGGGAAAGAGTATATACTCTTACTCCTTCCAGGGAGAAACTGGGAGATGGGCATTTTTGCCTGCCACCTCTGCACTGTGCCCAGGTGTATAGACACAAATGCTCCTGCATCCTTTAACGACTGCTTCTTTGTTTCCTATAATCCTGTGGGACTCATGAATGCAAGCCCTGTGGGCTATCGGAGCTAGGGGATTTGGGGGCCCATTCCTCAGGTGGCAGCCTTCAAATTTGGGGTGCTAGACTTGTGATCCAGACCCTCTCCTCCTCAGAGAGAAGCTGGGACTTGGGGGTTCCCTCCCAATTATATGCTGTGCTAGGGATGGGATTTATAGCATGAGTCTCACTCAGCCTTTTCTACCTGTTTCAATGTGTATATTTTGTCTGTCACCTGATATGTAGGATTCGCTCATCTAGTTCCTGGTTTTCTCCCAGAGGAGATTGCTCCATGTGTAGTTGTATATTCAGTGTGTCCATGAAAGGAGGGAGATTCAATAGCCTCCTATTTTGCCATCTTGGTCTAGAAGCCACTGCAAATATGACTTTTAAAAAGAGTATTAATAAAGGTGTTTAGAAACAGGGACTTTCATATGCCGTTATAGGATATGTAAATTAATAGACCATTTTTGGAGAACAATTTGACAATATATTAGCATTTAAAATATTTATGCCATTTGACCTAGAAATTCTGTACAAGGAATTTATACTCTGGAAGAAATACACAACCATGAAAAGATCAATGTACAAGGATTTTTGCCAAAGTGTGGTTTATAGTCATGAAAAAAAAAAAGGCAACAAATCAACTCTCTGTCACTTGATTAAATAAGCTATAATACTTCCAGGCAGAATAAATAAACTATGATACTTCCAGGCAGTGGATTGTCTGTGTAGCCTCTCGAAAGAAGATACATTTATATGTTGTGTTGGGAAAGAAGAAATGAAAAATGAAAAAGATCAAGTCACTAAACAGTATGACCTCATTAAAAATACATGTATAATCCCCATGTTAGTATATATATATAAAAATTGGATAAGTACCTGGCGCCTGGATAAGTACCAGGATCCTGGGTGGCTTTCTGCATTTTGTATTTCCTGCATCTTTCCTGCATTTTGTATTTTTGCAATGTTTAACTTTTTAACAAGAAGCATATATTATTTATGTAAGCAGAAAGATGCAGTGAAGATAATTTTTCAATTAAATTAAAAATTAAAGTGAAATCGTGTGTCCTTAGCCTAACAGAGAATACATGTGCAGTTAAGAACTTCACTGAATCACAAATAGAGACAAACAGGGAGGGCAGGGGTTGCCTCAGTTCCCGCCCATGATGACCCACCAAAGTTAGAAGGAAGTGGGTACTCCAGACTTTGGATTCCTAGAGACTTTTCGCTGTTACAATCTCAGATGCTTCCACGATAAGCAGCTCACCATTTTAAGAAATGACCAACTTAACCACTACAGTTTTAATGGTTCTTATGTTATATCATATTATATCATGCTAACTTAAACTGCATTGTTATGTTATATAATGCTGCATAAAGTTGTATACATGTTTACTGTTTATCTCACTTTTACCAGAATGTAGCATCCATGAGGACAGGGACCGTATTTGCAGCTGTGTTTCCACCACCTAAAACAGTGCTTAGCACAAAGCACCTATGGAATACTGTCAGAAATTGTTAGAAAGTTTATAAAAACCAAACTCTTCCTGGCAGCTTTAACCAGTGGACTCTAATCGTGGCTGCTTGTCTCCATAAGCCACCTGTAATGTTTTTTCCACAAGGTAGGCCCTTGGATGTCTGACACAGCAACTTAGGCTTCTCTTTTGCCAAACTGCTTAGACACATGAGTCCAATGGAGCAACTACGAGGAATACGATTACTCAACCAGCATCCGTTAAGGCCAGGATGGGCGTTGATGGCTGGGGTGGCTCCATGAGAAATAAAACCAGAAACAAAAACATGGCAACCACAAGGAATATGGATGTGTTGTATTTACATTGTTCACCGTGTATTGCTTGTCTGTCCCACGGGTACTCACAGTTCCATGTCTGTTGTATTCTGTGTTGTATCCCCAGGACATAGTGTTGCACCACATAGTGGATGCTCAAAAATGAGGTCAGTTCGATGGACATCTGGATGCACTAGTAGAAACTGAATTGATTGGTCGAACTAAGGCATAAACTATTCAGCATGATTGCAGACCCCTTCTTAAGACAGGAAACTATGTCTGGTGTTGTCAGCAAGGATCAAGGAATAGAAACATCTGTCTCAAATTTGTAGATTGTCCATTTGTTTTTGCCTAGTTGGAACCTTCCTTCTCACTTTCTCCCCATGGAGATGTCTGCAAGATCATCTTTGCTTCCTCATTTCCTTAAGTTCTTTCTTTCCCCATTTAAAGACACAGCATCTGAGTTCAGGGTCTTATCTTCCTTAGACATCATTAATTTGGTGCCTTCCTCTTTTATCTCCATTTCTGTGCTCTCAAGGAATATCTTTTCCTGAGGGGTAAGCGCTTTACCAGGCTCTACTAACCCAGTCTTTTTGTTGCTTTTCTTCTAATAAAAGTAGTTACCATCCCGTTTTCATTTTGGCCCTAACTTCTCTTTTCTCGCAGACCTATGAACTTCTGAGGGGAAATATTTTGATCTTTTGCTTCTCCATTTTAAGGATATTTTAACCTCATGGTTTAAAAAGAAAACAAAAAAGATGGTTTCTCCCAGGCTCACCAGCTTTCTTTCCTCCTCTGGATTTGGCAGTCTGTATCTGGAAAACTTCAGTAGACATTTCCTGTCTTCTGTAAAGGCATCCTGCCTTTTACATTCATCCCTAAGACGAGGAGACATCCCTGCTAGACTAGGGCAGTGCCACTCAGTGATTTATAAATCACCTCTCAAACTGAGAGGAAATACTTGAGTGAAGTTCATAGAAACCTGCATGGTGGAAGGGAACTTAGCTGGGAAAGGGCCTGAAAGGGAGAAAGACGTGCCCCATCAGCAAGGTTGCGCTAAGGGCAGCGCAGCTGCTGAGACCTGCCTTCCCTCTGGGGAACCAGACATCCTTCTGCACCAGGGACTTTTTAATCTCAGCCCCAGTGGCTCTCAGGGTTTCTTCTTGTCCAGGCTGCCTGCCTTGCTCTGTGCCCTGCCTCCAGGCTGGCTCCTGCCCCCGTGACCCAGTCGCTTTCCACCCCTATATTCACCTTTCCCCGTTGGCTCCTTCAGGTCATCTTAGAAGAGCTCTCAGGCCAGTGTACCAGCTTAACTGCCCCAACTGTTGCCTCAGGGGTAGTCTGTAGGCATAAAGACAAAGCTTCTAAACTCTTTAGAACCCCAGACCGGCTTTTGGAAAGAGAATGCATTCTGCTTACTAGTAATTGTCCCATTTAAGAAAAATACCAGACGATGCGACAGCACCCCCTCCCCTCTAACAATAATTTGTTAGATAGAAGGCATAGAATTTGTACCCTAGTGGCAGAGGGAGTGAGGGAAGCAAATTATTGTTTAATAAGCACACTTTCATTATGCCTTCTATTTGACTATGAATAATTAACCAGTTAAATATTAAATAATTAACGGAGTGAAATAGATTAAAAAACAAACTCATAAATGTCTTCTCCTGTAGTCATCCCCATCTCTTCCCAAAGTCCAAGCCAAAAGCCGCCAACACTAACTATAAAGGTAGTGATAACGGCCGTAATCACCTTCTGTGGAGTACCTACTTTGTAACGGCTGCTGTGCTAGGTACTTTGTTGCCAATGCTTTTTTTTAGTAATCCTGCAAGATAGGGTGATTAAACACCAATTTACAGATGAGGACATCAATAATCAGAAAAGCAGACTGGCCCAGGGTCATTCTGCCAGTTCACAGCAGGGCCAAGATGACATGTGGTTTCTCAAATGCTGACTCCAAACCTGTTCTGTTCCACCATTCTGCTTCTCTGTAATCGAGAGATGGGTTTTGTCTAATGCACATGTCTGGTTATCTGTCTGTGGAAGGGGGTTCGGGAACATGGTAAGAGGAAAACATGGCCAAGAATGTAATTCACCCTCTTTCCCTTCTGGCTTCCATAGTCTTCCTCTCTGTCCCAAATAATCCTTCTCTACCCTTAGATACATATGAAAGAGCCGTTTGATTGTTGCAAACCACAGCTGGTTCTGAGATTAATTACAATCTATACGTCTATTAGGAGGGCTTATTTCTAGTGTTTGTGCTATCATGAAAAGGTGTTATGTAGATCAAAAGTAAGGTGACAGTGGTATCATAAATAACATGACCTTTCTCATGAGCTGGTCAGGAATTTGGCTCAGTTCTTATAAACCTAGACTTAGTATGACTTATTCTTAGAAACGACACAGGAAAATGCCAGCCCCACATTCAGAATTTGGGAAATCCTCTTACTGCCCCCAAATGCTTTATTTTTTATAAAGCATCTTTTAAAATTAGACTAGGGGCGCCTGGGTGGCTCAGTTGGTTAAGCGACTGCCTTCGGCTCAGGTCATGATCCTGGAGTCCCGGGATCGAGTCCCGCATCGGGCTCCCTGCTCAGCGGGGAGTCTGCTCCTCTCTCTGACCCTCCCCCCTCTCATGTGCTCTCTCTCTCTCTCTCAAATAAATAAATAAAAATCTTTAAAAAAAATTTTTTTAAATTAGACTAATCAGTGCTTCTCAACAGGAGCACAAGGTTCTTAAGAGCGCAGGAAACTGGCAGGTGTCTGTGTGTTGCATCAGGAACTCGGGGTGAAGTTGTCACCTGGGTTTAACAAGAGTCATTAAGTTCCTGCAGCTGTACACTCGACATCAAAAACCTCTTCTTTAAATTCTGAGGACCCGAAGTAGATTTTACTACTCTTTTTAAAAAAGATATTTTATTTATCTGAGAAAGAAAGAGAGAGAGCGCACATGAGTGGAGGTTGGGGGGAGCAGAGGGAAAGGAAGAAGCAGACTCTGCGTTGAGAAGGGAGCCCGATGTGGGGCTCTGTCCCAGGACCCTGAGATCATGACCTGAACCGAAGGCAGATGCTTAACCGCCTGAGCCACGCAGGCACCCCAGATTTTACTGCTTTTAGCATTTAACACAATGTTCAGTTCTAGAAACAATCCACAATTAAAGAATAGGAATTATGATGTTTTTAAGCTTAGGGGGGAAAATGAATATTGAAAGCCAGGTGAAGAGTGAATGAATGAATGAATGAATGAGTACATGTTAGTTATTCTGTTGTCATAATTGCCTATTTGCTTATAAATTTCCCACACTAGATTCTAAGCTTATTGGTGAGTACTATATATATGTATATGTATATATATATATAGAATACTTATGTATTTTATATGTATATACACAATATTTAATGTAGCATGTGAATCTAAAAATGAATTATAAAAATGTATGGTTCTTACTGTTCCAGAAGGCCCCAAGTATATAGATAAAACAGAATGCACTTAACACAGAGAGACAAGAGAATAAGACAGTTCGCATCCATCTTCCTGCCCCAAAAGAAAACTGGAAAATAGCAAAGCTGCATCTAGAACAAGAAATCTTCAGAAAAGTCTAAAATGAAGGGATCTAGCATGCAATAATTTTTTGGACTTGCAGTTGTATCTTGGCTTCAGTCTGATCTCTTATCCTTTCATTGGAGAGTCCAGAGTTTGCAGGGATGCTGAAGTCAGGGAGATGAAATGGGTCTGTAGTGCACAGGATGGATTTCCTTATGAGCAATCACTTTTTACATGTGAAGGAAATAAGGAAAGGCCAGACACTATGTGGCCTCAGAGAACTGAAAATCTGATGGCCCAAGAAGAAAGGGTGATGCACAGGCTTCGTGCCCTCTTGGAATTTCCAGTTTGAAGGCTTACTTTTGTGCTTTTCCGTCCCCAGTGCTTGCCTTCTTCCCACCATAAGCCCATGGGGTCATATTGTTAATCTAATACAGCTAAATTGAAAACTGTTTCTCGAATTGATTCCATTAATCTTTACCTATGTGGAGCACCCTTCATTTTATCCATTGATGATTAACCTCATTGAGAGCCAGGCGATAGCCTTAAGTTAAAAAGCACTGGCTGAGATTAGTTAATGTTCCAATCTGAGATTCTGCCACCCAGGGGACATGTATGAGACCAGAAAATACATATATGGCTCCTGGGAATCTCCTTCTCAGGCCAATTTTAGTTCAAATTGGACATATTCCTGGGTTTTTAATATAAAGAAACAAGTTTTCACTATGATTTTTGGTAATGCTGCAATTAGACATTTTTATTGGTTATTTGCTTACTTGTAATTTTAGCAGCCTAAGCTGTACTATAAAAAAACAGAAGGTACTTTTTCAGCAGCCACTGTTTTTCTAAAAGCTTTCCATGAATAGTGTTTCCATCAAAATAATGATTGTTGTTATTCTTAATGGACATGAATACACTATATTTACTATTATTTTGCAAACTCTAGGTCCTTCTACTATAGTAACAAAATGAGGATGTTCTTGAGTTTTTGTTGATTTAGGGGGCAACTTAGACCTGCTTGTTCAGAGCCCAAATCTGCCCAGCCTTCAAGTCTGACCCTGGAGTCTGTTTAAAGCCCGGGGATGGACTGACAATTAGAATGCACTCCCTAGTCCCATCAGGGAAGAATGAGTGTGTTTCTCCTGGTTTTTCTTACTCGAGGGCTGGTGCTCTGACTCCCAGGTATGGGCCTGTTTCCTTCACCAGACACAGTGCTCTTGTTAGCTACCCACATTTAAAGGATATGCAGTGTAATAAAAATTACACTGTTCTGTTGTTGGCAGCACTCATCTGATAAGAGTGTCATAACATGAATAATATGTGTGAAAGAACTGAAAAGCTGAGGGATTATTCTGATATGGAAACTGAAAACAAAATAATGCTCTGATCTGCCGCAGCCACTGCCACATATAAAAATCGACTTTGGCATTTTATATTTTTATTCCCAAGTTACAGAATTAATCCAATGTTTTATTTTGAAAAGAGTGAGTTTCAGAGCACAAAGAATTCTGGAGTTAGCTGTGGTCATTTGCCAGGCCTGTGGGGATAGACACCCCCTTTTAGCAGACCTCGGAGTTGGCAGCAGATGTTGAAACATTGCTGAAAGAGAGAGAAGAAATTCAGTCCTCCTGATTCTGGCAACCATCATAGTATTTGGTAGGACAAGTATAGCTTATTTGTGCCATCATTTGAAAAGGAGAGAAAAGTGAATCCCAGAGACGTTAAATGAATTCCTATTATTTTATCCATTGTGCTAGGCCTCCAGAGAGTTACAAGAGAGTTTCAAAGGCACAATCCCTTCCCTGAAAGAGGTTATAATCTAACAGGAGTTAAAAAATATATAGTCTGATAGTGGTAACACATGAAAGGTAAACTCACAGCCCCAGGTAACATGGAAATGTGAAATAAGGGACACAGATCATGTGTAATAGAGAGTGGAGGGTGTGGTGCTTGCTAAGGATCACACTGGTCAGTGACCTTCATTAGGAGATGAGGGATGAGAAAGAAGGTAAAGGTAAGGGGCGCCTGGGTGGCTGATTCATTAAGGATCCAACTCTTGATTTCGGCTCAGGTCCTGATCTCAGGGTCCTGAAATAGAGCCCCGTGTTGGGCTCCCTGCTCAGCAGGGAGTCTGCTTGAGATTCTCTCTCTCCCTCTCCCTTTGCCCCTCTTCCCCCTGCTCTCTGTCTCAAATAAATAAATCTTTAAAAAAAAAAAAAAAAGAAGGAGGAGGTAAGTGAAGTTGGAATAACATGAAAGGAAAAGCAGAAAATGTCGGGACAGGAAAACATAGGGCAGGACAAGAAGTAAGCCCATCTGGAAGGGAGGAGGGGAGGACCGTATAGAAAAGTAACAAGCAGTAACACTGCAGTGTTTCTTGATGGCACCATATGACAGAGCATCTTGAATGCTTGGACCAGAGTCCCTGGAAGCTTTTGAGCAAATGCGGCATAGTAACTATTTTAAATAAAACACTTCGTTGACAGCGATCAAAATAGATTGTAGTGGGGAGACAGTAGATAGGAAGAGAGACCAGGGAAAGTATTTCTCTATTTGCTGATTTTAATAGGAAAATTTAAATGTTCAGAATTTTTCTAATTTACTCTATTTTCAAACTAAATATACTTTGCAGATCTTTATACTACAATATAAACATTTTGAACTCTTAAGATTTCAGGCTAAAATTCAATTTGTGTTTCTTCTCACCTTGAATAACAAAGAGGCACACTGTGTAATGAATGGATACCCAAACCTCTAACCATTTGTCCTAGGACAGGCTGATGCAGTTGATGCCAGAGTAAGTGGGTAGCTACATGGAGGGGAGAGGTTTGTGCAAAATGAGTACATGAAAGTCTGCTCACCTTGAAGCTCTGGATTCCTGGGACTCAGGGTCAATCTTGCTGGGCAATAGACATGAAAATGGACACTGGCCCATGTGTCCCATGGCCTTCTGAGAACCAGTATATGGAGGATAGAGAAAAGTTGGACAGTTAATGAAATGCAGTATTCTATACTGTTATCATTCAACCATCTGTTCCTTCATTTAGCAGAAAAGTGAGTGTATTTACTATAAAGAGACTTGGCATTTTAAGCTTATCTAAGAAATAAGAAGACACCCTGAAATATGTCCCTTGGGTAACTAGACATCTGCTTAGAGAGATGGGACTGATGAGGCTGTGTTAAGACAGATACGTCTGATTCTGAATCCTACCAGTTGGCTAAGGAACCCAAGCTCAAAACTGGGGCCCTCTTAGTGTTGAGGAATAGGGTGTGACCTCATTCCTAAGGAATAAGAAATCAAAAAGGAACAAAGGCAGGCAGATCAAAGAAGTGGCAAGGGACTTTAGAAGATCAGAAGGTAGCTCCCTAAACTCTGGAGTAATTGGCTTTATATTATATTTTCATCCTGTCTTATCTCTAATCTGGGAAGTGGCTACCGGACAGCCAAGTGGGGGAAAGAGGAGCAACGCAGTGGTGAAGGGCTAGTTGAGGCAAGGGAGGTCAGGAGCATGAGTGGGGGTGGGGAGCAATGGACAACCTGGCAATGGGCAGGAGTCTTTTCCTGTGAAGAGAATGTTGTGAGATAAACTAAGGGAAATTTTAGCAGTTATGAAAAATTTTACCTTTTTTTACATTTTAAACTACTAGAAATAAGGTACAAATTAAGCACTTTTTTAAAACCAAATCTTATCTCACTATTATTATGTCAAGGCTCTGTTCCCATGAGAAAGCTTAGGGACATTTTCTCCAGTGTAAAGTACAAATCATACTTAGGGATCCTAATAATCATTTTAAATAACTTTATGTTTTAATACTATATATATAGTTTGTATTAATAATTACTAGCTTAATTACAGGTTAAACTTGCATAATGCTTCATTTTTTTATAAAAACACTTTCCCAGGGCACCTGGGTGGCTCAGTCAGTTAAGCATCTGCCTTTGGCTTAGGTCATGATCCCAGGGTCCTGGGATCAAGTTCTGCATTGGACTCCCAGCTTGGAGGGGAGTCTGCTTCTCCCTCTGTCCCTCCCCGCCCCCCTGCTCATGTTCTCTCTCTCTCTCTCTCTCAAAAATAAATAAATAAAATCTTTAAAAAAAAAAAACAACACTTTCCCATATATCCTCTCATCTCAGTTTCCTAATACCTAAAGCTCAGAGAGAAATTCTATTTCTCATTTTAGAGATAAGAATTCTGAAACTCAATTTGATATTAATCAGTACTGTCTTTTATTGAATGATTAAACATAAGGGAATCATGCTATGCTCTTTATATGTATTATCTCATTTAATCTTCATGATTAAACTTTGAGAATGTTAACTTCTCTATTTCCTCTGGTTCTAAAATACCACAAGCTGAGATTTGATTGGTTCCTAAGTCTGTGGTTTGAAATCACTACAGTTCACTGAAGATGTGATTTACCTAAGCTCACTGAGCTAGTAAGTGACAGAAGAGGAAGTAGAAACAAACTATTTGCTCATAATTTTCCCATCTAACCCTAATGAAGAATTTTTATATAATGGATAATCAATCTTAAAAAAAACATTGCACATTGATTTTTAAAGTATACATTTAAATAGTTTGTGTAAAGAATTCTTATGTTTTTGGAAATTCTAAAGATTTAAATGTTTTAAGCAACCCTGTTGTCTTTACCATTCCTTCATATATTTAGCAGAATTCACTAGGTGGAAAAGTTACATGGAAATACTTAGCTAGAATTAAAATCAAGTTACTGAGCAATTTTGCATTGAAATATGGGCATTCAGTTCAATTCAGGGAGTTAATTTTGAGTGCTTAGTGTGTAATGTGCTTCAGTCTACACAAAGATAAGTAGGCAGTATCCCTCTCTGAAGAAATTTTCAGTCCTTCTTTACAGGATTATATTTAATAGATCTGAATGTTATTGAAAGAGATCGTTGAGATTCCTAAGTGTGATTTCTATTCTATTTTGGGAGAAGGGTATTGGAAGAGGGAGAAATGGTTGAGTGCAGATTGAGGTATATACTCATAAAACTTAACACAAAAAAGAATCTAACAGTTACTATGAGAGAGAAAAATAAGTGCATTGGAGGAGCATGAGAAGGAAATTGTCATATCATATGGAATAGAAGGGGAATCAGCAAAGGCCTCAAGATATAGATGATATTTGAGATGAGCCTTCATGAATGGATAGAAATCCAAAAAGCATATGAGAATAGGGCATTCACACACAAAGGGCATAGTGTAAGTGAAAACAGAGACTGTAGTTTTCCTTATACTTAGTGTGGGTGTAGACTAACGAAAGGGCACAAGACTGAAAACCGAGACCTTGTAGAAGCTCTTGAATACTATGCTGAGATCTTTGAGAGCAGATGCAGTGGAGTGAAAGACAAATACTGGGCTGGAAGTATGAGATAGTTATGCAAATTTCAGTGGTGACATTTATGAGTTGAGTGAATTTGGGCAAATCAGTTCATCTCTTTGAGCTTTGACTCCCTCACCCGCAGTATGGGTGTAGTAGTATTAAAGGTTGAGTGTAAATTTAAAAACTTGTATGAAAGTACTCTGAAAACTGTAAAGCACAACAGGAGACAGCATGGTCATGGTCATCATCGTATTATGTATATAATGGTATGTGAAGATTTTGGAGCCGTGAAGCTTTTTATCTGCATCTGCAGTCTAGGAAAATTGAGTTGGCAGGAGTGTAGTGGATGGATTAATAATAACAAAAGAAAGAGAACCAATCAGGAAGCTATTAAAGTAATTTAGGTTAAAAGTAATGAAGGTGTGATTAGGATGGTAGAGACATTGCAGAAATACTGTTCTATTTGGCATTTATTCAAAAATATACTGAGGGCGCCTGGGTGGCTCAGATGGTTGAGCGTCTGCCTTCGGCTCAGGTCATGATCCCAGGGTCCTGGGATCGAGTCCCGCATCGGGCTCCCTGCTCCTTGGGAGCCTGCTTCTCCCTCTGCCTCTCTCTCTCTCTCTGTCTCTCATGAATAAATAAATAAAATCTTTAAAAAAAAATATATACTGAGCACCTACTCTGTTCCTGGACACAAACTCGGCAGTCGTGCTTAACAACCTCCTCAAAAGAGACAACAGGGATAGATACAGGATAGAATGCGCAGATACTTGGGGAGCAGAGGTAAGAGGAGAGAGGGATATAGAAGAAGGTCACTGGATCTTCCTTTGCTTTCCATTGGCGAGACCTCGTAACAGCAGAATGGAGAAGGGACATCTCAAATGCCTATGAGCTTAACCCACCAAGGCACAGTCATGGTGGGTGAGAGATGATAATAGGGTCAGTAAATCCTTCCAGGGTGGGTTTGACCTCTCTTTCTGCTCTCTGTCTGCGTGGGTCTGCACTATCCGAGGTGCTGAAGGAGGAGAGTTACCCCAAAAAAAGGCACAAGACCACCCTCAAGAATTTCTTTGACTTAAAAACCTGACAGAATCCCTTTTCCCCAAGGGAGGTGAGAAAATGTCTTCACCTAAAAAGAATTTCTCACTTTTCTTAAAGTGGATCAACTACTGCTTCTATGCTTGCTTAGGTTTGAAAGAGGAAGGAAATTAAAAAAAGAAAATAGGGTTCAAAACCTATCTGTAAACTCCCAAGTAAGTTTCCTGGTAATCAGAAATTGATTGATTCAGTTTAATTGTACAATCATTTAGTGAATGCAGGTAACTTCCAAGAGATGGAACCGAAGAAGAAAACAGCAAGTGGATAAACACCGCTGCCCCCTCTCACAGTTTAGTGAAAGTGTATGTCAGAAAGCATATGACAGATGATTGTGTGTTGAGCTAAAGTTGTATTCTTAATACTGTGTTATAAAAATGATAAGACACTTATTTCCCTCCCTCCCTCCCTCCCTTCCTCCCTCTCTCTTTCTATTTCATACGTGTGATTTTTTTTTTACTTCTCCATGAAGGAGATTTTTATGAAGACCAAAGTGATGTGTGGGGCTTATTGGAAACTCATCCTAATACTTGTTTCTAATAAAATAAAGACTCCTCTCATAACGACCCTAAAGTCAGAAGTACTTTGTACATTTCTACAGAAACACCCTGTGAAATTTTGTGGGATTGAGTCCAAGAGAAGCAGCCCCCTTTGTTCAGCATTTTCCATAGAACTTTTACTACTAGGTTGTCCCTTTACTCTGGAGCTTAAACGAAATGAAAATAGGACAGCCTTGCAGATCTTTTTACAATATAAAGGGAGCATGGGGATAGCCATGGAACCAAGAATTGGTAAAATTAGGAAAAGAAATCATGAAAGAGGATCTCACATCCTTTTTAAAAAACCCCTTTCATTCTTTATTCATCTCTTCATTCCAATCCCTTCCCAGTGTTATTAAGGCAGGCTCAGATAGCTACTGACTTTAAATACTCCCTGTATTACAATGCTGTTTGTTTTTTCCCACCATTTAGGAGATGACCTGGCTCCCACCACTTTCTGCTATTCCAGCACCTGGCAAAGTGGAACCAAGCAAATTTCCATTTCCAAATAAGGTGAGATCTTGTAACACTCAGGAGCAGTATGCTTTACTCACACAGAGATTTTTTAGTGGATAGTGGGTTTTCCTGTGATTGTTTTTCCCTCTGTAAATATTCCTACCAGAGGCATATGGCTGATTTTCAACAATTTGCAAGCATGTATTTATTCATCAAAGGGAGAAAATTAAGCTTCCCCTTCCCTACTTTTGGCAAAATGTGATGCATATTATAACTGTCATTTTATCTAAAAAAATTTGTGAAGTTGAAATGCATCATACGATCATCTTAAATATTCGGTGTGATTTTCTTTTTTTTCCTGAAAAGCTGTTATTAAATTAATGATGTATCTTAAAATCAATGTCTTAGAATTGAGGACATGTAGTATATAATTCCTCTCCAGTATCTTTTATAAACCTTAAAATATTTTCTAGGACTTTAAAAAACAAATTTCCATTTTCTAAGGACAAGCACACACTCAAAAAATCAGCCACAATATATTTAAATTATACATGAGTCTAATAGGTTTTATTTTATGATTTTTAACCATACAACTAATATATAACTCCATATTCATAAGGATGAAATTATGCCGATAGAAGGAGCAAAATATGAAAGTGTCCAGTACCCGCATCCAAGTTTTATTTCCCTACCCAGAATTTACTTTCAAGAGTTTGGTGAATAACATTCCACTCATCTTCCCTGTGCATGATATACATATACATTCATATGTTTCATCTAAGAGTTTTTAAAAACTCTTAGATGGTATAGTTCTAAAAACATTTCTTCTAAAAGTTGATTTTTTTCAGATACCATGAATACATATTATTGCTAAATATTAACACTGCAACCTTTTAAAGTGAATTATTAAAATAACAATTCATTATAATATCACAGTGGTAAATTTCATTCTAAGCTGATTTTTATTTCCCTTAACAAAGGTATTTGGAGATCTTTCCAAGTAAATATATAGAGATGTTCTTCATTCTTCTTAATTGCAGCAAAATATTTTGTGGTATGAATTTGTTGTAGTTTATTTAGTCAAGCTCCTTTTGATGGACACTGAGATTGGTTATGGTTTGTTATCACAAACACTATTACAACCAATATTATTTATAAATGCCTTTTTGTATGCCTCTTATTGAAAGTCTCTAGAACAGATACTTAGAAGAGGATAGGTACTGGAGGCATGAGAAACCATAGTTAGCCTTGACTGTGTTTCAACAGTACTTCTTTATGCATCTTTGCCAATGTTTAACATTATCTGGCTTTATATCATTGTGTCTGCAGTGTGGGTGAAAAATTGATATCCCATTGTTTTAATTTGCATTTCTCTAATTACTTCTGAGTTTGAGCATTGACTATTTTTCCTTTACAAATTGCACATTCATATCCATTACCACTTTAAAAAAAATGATTTGTACAAACTCCTTATCTTATTCATTTGTCTGTTATATATGATGCAACTATTTTCTTGCTACCTTATTTATGTACCTTTTATACTAGCAAAGTGTTTAATTTTTATGTCAGAGAAAAATGATTTTTCCTGCTCCAACATTCTAACAATGTTCTCTATTTTATTATCATTTTTTATAGTTTGATTTTGGGGTTTTAAAACAATTTTTTGTAGATGGTGTGACAAAGGTTTCTAGCTTTATTCTTTTCAGCAGTTAGTAAATTATTGTTAACACTATCAACTGATTACCCCATGTTCCCCCCACTAGTTTGAAATACCACCTAAATCAACAATTGAATTTCTCGTAAATACATGGATTTGTTTCAGGACTGTCCAGCCTCTTTTTTTCAGTATATTTATCTAATTCTTGACCAATAACTCATTTTTAAATCAGATGTCAACAAGCTTTTTCTGTAAAGGATCAGTTTGTAAATAATTTACCTAAATGAATAAATGTGACTAGGTTCAGATAAAATTTTATTCACTGAAACAGGTAGTGACACAATATATAAAGAACTCTTACAACCCAACAATAAAAACATAACTCACTTTAATAATGGGCAAAGGAGGGCGGCTGGGTGGCTCAGTTGTTGAGCAATGGCCTTCGGCTCAGGTCATGGTCCCAGGGTCTCTGCTCCGCAGGAGGCCTGCTTCTCCCTCTCCCACTCCCCCTTGCTTGTGTTCCCTCTCTCGCTGTGTCTCTCTCTGTCAAATAAATAAATAAAATCTTTAAAAAAAAAAAAAAAAAGAATGGGCAAAGGATTTAAATAGACACTTCTCCCAAGGAGGTCTACAAATGCCTGATACGTATATGAGAAGACCCTATCACCATTGTTAATCATTAGAGTTCCAAATCAAAACCACAAGGAGATACTTCTTCACACCTACTTAAATGGCTAAAATCAAAGACAAACAATAACCAGTGTTGACAAGAATATTGAGAAATTGGAACCCTGCTATCAGTTGCTGGTAGGATCCAAAATGGTGCGGCCTCTTTGAAAGACAGTTTAACAGTTCCTCAAAAGGTTAAACATCAGGTTATCATATGACCCAGCAATTCCACTTCTAGGTATATGTACCCAAGAGAACTGAAAAGGAATGCTACCAGGTGTTACATATTTATTTACTGAACTCCTTTTGTCCCGGGAGATTTTTTTTGGTGGACTTATATTTTCCAAGTGGGGAAAAGCAGGATGTGTAGCAGTAAAATATATGACATGTTAGATCATGATGTATACTGAAGAAACATAAATCAGGAGAGGAAGATAATGAATGTTGATGGTGAATGGGGATGGATGAATTTTAAGTAGAGAGCTTAAAAAAGACCCTCCTGGGGAGGTGTCACTTGAGCTGAAGGTAGAGAAGGAGCAACTCATGCAGACAAGTGGAGGTAGAGACTTCTGGCAGATGGAGGTGAAAGTGCGTGGACGCTGGAGGAACAGCAAGAACAGTGGAGTCAGGGCAGAGAGAACCAGGCGAGGAACAGTAAGTGACACTGTGAGGTAAATGCAGTCATATTATGTTTGGACAGTAGGACCATTCAAAGGACTTGGGTTTTACTCTAAGTGAATTGAGAAACTGTTAAAGAGTTTTGCAAAAACAAATATGTTTCATTTTACCCTTCTTATTGTGTCGATGGGAAGCTGTACATCTTTGCCATATTCGTGACATTAACAAGGATGATTCTAATCATTGAGTGTGGTTGTTATCAATAGGTATAAGAATTGCGTATTGTGTGTCCAGCTCAGATAGCTTCCTTCTATTTCTAGCTTTCTGAACATTTTCATGGATTGATTTATTTTTTCATTTTTAAAACTTAAGGTACAATTTGAAAACAGTATCCTGCAAGTTTTGAAAAACACATATGCTCCTGAGACCACCTTACTCAAGATATAGAAGCATTCCATCACCACCCAGAACTCCCCCTTGGTACTTTGTAGTCAACGCCTCCCACACACCCAACCCCCGGCAATTACTGATCAGTTTTCCAGAGTATACAGAAATACAACAAGTTTGAATTTAGTTGAAATTTATTCAGTATTTATTGAGGTGTTCATAGTTTTGTTCTTTAATCTGCTAATGTAGAAAATTACATTAATAGATTGTCTGATTTTTTAATCACCTGTATATTCCTATGATTAGTTTCCTTGAGTATGGTGTATTGTTCATTTAATATACTTTTGGATTCAATATGCCAATATTTAATTTTAGAATTTTACTCCCGTGTTCATAAGTCACCTTGGTCTAGGTATCTTTTTGTGTACACTTGTTCAGTTTTGACACCAGGAATATAATAGCTTTCTATAATGAATTCTTTAGCTTTCTACCTTTTTCTGTATTCTGGAACATTTTATATAACATGCCAATTTCCCCCTCCTTAAAGGCATGGAGTAACTCAACCATAAAACATACTGTCCATAGTTTTCTTTTAAGAGTAGATCTTTAATTGTATTTTCATTTTCTTCTATGCCTATTTGCTTTTTCAAATTTTCTACCTCCTCTTGGGTTAATTAATCTTTCTTTGTTCCTTTTTCCCCCCTTCAGGATTTTCAAACATATACATAATACTCTGTTTTTCTAGTAATTGCCTTTAGAATTTTAATACATTAGCCTAGTTAAACCTATTTTTATCAATACCTACAATTAACTCATATCTGTATTCTACCCCCAACAGTTAGTTTTACTTTGATCTCCCTCACCATCATCTCTCAGTTTGAGATTACAGTATTTCAAACGCTTGTTATTATAACCATTTTTTAGCATTACACCTTAACAATTATTTGTTAGTTTCTTAATTGGCCATTGTTTCTTGTGTCTCAAGCCTTCCTCTTAAGATGTGCGTATTGTTTTTGCTAGAGTGTATTTTCAAGCAGGTTTTTAGTCCAGACTTAACCTAAAGTCTCTGATAGTCCTTTTCTGCACTTACCTTTAATCCTTCCACGTCTCCTCTCTGTTTATTCCTTCGGTGATTTCATCTAATTATTTCATCTAATTGTTGCTTTAAATACTCTCTATGCCAAGCTTATGACTTCTAAGTTTGTGTCTCTAGCCTCTTCTCCATCCCCCAAACTCCATACTTGTAGTTCTGCTTACTTACTCAACATCTCCTCTTGGATACCTAACAAACATCTTAAGCTTGCTATATCAAACACTGAGCTTTTAATCCTCCCCACAAGCCTTTTATCCCAGTGTTTCTCAGTAAGTGATTTCTCCATTTTTGCAGCTGGCTCAGGCCAAAACCCTTGGAATCATCTGTATTTGTTTTCTAAGGCACCTGTAACAAAATACACAAAGTGGGCAGCTTAAAAGAAATTTATTCTCCCATAGTTCTGGAGGCTGGAAGTCTGAAATCAGGGTGCCAGCAGGGCCATGCTCCCTCTGACGGCTCTAGGGAAGAATCCTTTCTTGCCTCTTCCTAGCTTTTGAAGACTTTCAGTAGTCTGTCACATTCCTTGGCTTGTAGTTGCATCACTTTCATTTCTGCCTCTACATACACATGGCTGTCTTGCCTCTCTGTGTCTCTGTGTCTATAAGGACAGCAGTCATTAAATTTAGGGCCCACCTTAATCTAGTGTGACCTCATCTTAACTTGATTTTACCTGCAAGAACCCTATATCCACATAAGGTCAAATTCACAGATTTTGAGTGGACATGAGCTTTTGGAGGACACTGTTCAACCCAGTACACCATCCTTGACTTGTCTTTCTCTCATCTCACATCCAGCTCATCATTAAATCATGTCTACCCTACTTTCAAAATATATCCCAAATTTAAATACTTCCCCCACCATCAGAGCTACCTCCTTGGTCTACACTATCATCCCTTGCATTGATTATTGCAATAACTCCCCAACTGGTCTTCCTGTTTCCACACTTGCTCTACCTACCACTCTATTCCAAGCCATCATCATATCTAGTGTGGACTCTTACAGTTTTCCAGCCATTCATCCTAGCCTCTAATATACAGTCTCTTGTCCACACAGTAGCCTCAACAATATTTTTTCAAGTCTTGTTTTTTAATCCATTCAGCCACTCTGTGTCTTTTGATTGGAGAATTAAGTCCATTTACATTTGAGATAATTTATTGACAGGTATGTGCTTATTGTCATTTTGTTAGTTGTTTTCTAGCTGTTTTTGTAGTTCCTTTCTGTTCTTTTCTCCTTCTCTTGCTCTCTTCCTTTGTGGTTTGATGACTTTCTTTTATGGTATGCTTATATTCCTTTCCCTTTATCTTTTCTGTATTTACTATAGGTTTTTGCTTTGCAGTTACCATGAGGCTTACATGTAACAACTTATATCTATAACAATCTATTTTAAATTGATAACAGCTTTGATCCCATTCTAAAGCTGAACATTTTTACTCTTTGGTTTTGGTGTCACATTTTACATCTTTTTATCTTGTGTATCCTCTAACTAATTGTAATCATGGTTATTTTTTACCACTTTTGTCTTTTTTTTTTTTTTAAAGATTTTATTTACTTATTTGAGACAGAGAGAATGAGAGAGACAGAGAGCACATGAGAGGAGGGAGGGTCAGAGGGAGAAGCAGGCTCCCTGCCGAGCAGGGAGCCCGATGCGGGACTCGATCCAGGGACTCCAGGATCATGACCTGAGCCGAAGGCAGTCACTTAACCAACTGAGCCACCCAGGCGCCCACCACTTTTGTCTTTTAACCATCATTCTACCTTTATAATAATTAATCCACTACCTTTACTAAAGATTTACTTTTCCAGTGAGATTTACTTTCACATGTTTTCTTGTTACTAATTAGGCCACTTCTTTTCAGCTTCATGTGGTCCCTTCATCATTATGTGATGAACTCCTTTAGCTTTTGCTTGTCTGGAAAACTCTTGATCTCCTTCAGTTCTTAATGATAATTTTGCTGGGTAGAGTATTCTTGGTTGGAAGATTTTTCTTTCAGCACTTTGCATATATCCTGCCACTCCCTTCTAACTTGTAAAGTTTGTGCTGAAACTTATGGGGGTTCCCTTGTACTTAACAAGTTGTTTTTCTCTTGCTGCCTTTTCTTTTTTTAAAGATTTTATTTATTTATTTGAGAGAGAGAGCATGGGGGGAGAGTGTCAGAGGGAGAAGCAGACTCCCTGACACAGGATTCGATCCTGGGACTCCAGGATCATGATGTGAGCCAAAGGCAGTCACTTAACCAACTGAGCCAGCCAGGTGCCCCTCTTTTGCTGCTTTTAATATTCCTTTTTCTTTAACTTTTGAAATTTTATTCATAATGTGTCTTGGTGTGGGACTCTTTGGATTCATCTTTTCTGGAATTCTCTGGGATTCCTGGATCTGGATTCCCATTTCCTCCCCCAAGGTAGGGAAATTTTTAGTCATTATTTCTTCTAATAAAATTTCTATCCCTTTCTCTTTCTCTTTTCCTCTTGGGAGTCCTATAATGCAAATGTTAGTCTTTTGTCCCATATAGCTATTAAGCTGTCTTCACTTATTTCATTCTTTTTTTTATCTTGCTCTGATTGGTGAGTTCCACTGCCTTGTCTTTGATTAGACTGATCCTTTCCTCTGCTTCATTTATTCTGTTCAGTCATTGCATTCTTCACCTCTGTGACTTCTGTTTGGTACTTTCTTATATTTTACATCTCTTTGTGGAAGTTCTCACTATGTTCATCTATTCTTCTCACCCGTTCAAGTAAGCATTTTTATGACCATTACTTTGAACTCTTTATCGGATAATTACTTATCTCTGTTTCATTAAGGTTTTTTTTTTTTTTCCTGAGTTTTGCTTTCATTTGGAACATATTCCTCTGTCTTTTCATTTTGCTTGAGTCTCTGTATTGGTTTCTATATAGTAGATAAAATAACCACCTCATCCAGTCTTGAAGGAGTGGCCTCGTGTAGGAGATGAACCTTTTTATCCAACCCTTTCCCAGCTCTTGGTCATCTCTCAAACCTGTGTGCTTGTCCAAGCAACCTACTATATTTTTAACAGCTCCCAGTAGTTCAGGATGTGCCAAGACATGTCAGTGTCCCAAAGGGAAGGATCTCAGCACCTAGATTCAGGCTGACTAGAAACCGGACCCACAGGCAACAGCTTTTAAAAGTATGCAAATATATAAAGTCCTGAGGGGCCACAGGCATAAGCACTGCTGACCACCAGAGCCAGGTGATCTGGAAATGTTCCCTGGACAGCAGTTGCAAAAATTTGGGCTCCAAAGGTCTGTATAAACTCCTTTCTGGGAGATACCAGCAAGCCTAGTGTGAGGCAGAGGGAGAATGCAAAGATGGTGTCCATAGCCTATGTTCCTTGAGAGCAGCTCTGTAGGCCACTAAAGTATGTACCAGTCCCAAAGCCTGCCTCTCATTCTAAAGCTCCAGGACAAGCGAAGTGACCTCCTTCAAAGACTGGGGGGAAGACGGTGTGCCTCAGTCTACTGTCTGTGCAGTGCCCTGGACATGATAGCCTACCAAGAACCATCCCTCTAATTGCCACAGTCCTGTAGGACCCAGGAACACAAGCCCTTCAGGCCACCAGAACCAGGTGATCAAGGGGCATCCTCTGGGCATCTGCCACAAACACCAGGCACCAGATCCACATAAAGCTCCCCTTGAGGAAACATGGCATTCTGAAGCAGAGCTGGGGTGCAAAGATAGCACCCACCCTCTGGGATAGATTACAGTCAGCTCCTAAATGCATGTTTAATTAGTAGCCGGCCCCTCAGGCCACAGCCATGATGATCAGCTACTAGGCGTCCTTCACAGAAAGACTGGGCTCCTGGGTCTATTGCTTCTTGCAGTGACCTGGGGATAGTAGCAGTTTAAGAACTCTTCTCCATTGTTTACAGTCTTGTGGGACCCACAGGTGGAAGCCCCACTGGTCACCCCAGCCAGGTGATGTGGAAGTGTCCCCTGACAGCAGAAGTCAGGGCATCAGACCGGTGTAAGCTCCTTTGTGGGTGACACCTGTTATTACAGTCCCCTGTGACCAGGATCACAAGCTCTCTGACCTCCAGAGCCAGGAGACTAAGAGGCATAATCTAGGCAGCAGCCACAGAAATCAGGGCATCAGACACATATCAGAGCTCCCTTCTGGGATATACTAGTGCTCGGGAACATGGCAAAGGGAGAGCAAGAAAATGGCACCCACCAGCTGACCCTTGAGAGTGTTCCAGCAGGCTCCTAGTTGTGTGTGTTAAAAGGTGCCTGCCTCGGGGCACCTGGGTGGCTCAGTTGGTTAAGCGTCTGCCTTCGGCTCAGGTCATGATCCTGGGGTCCTGGGATCGAGCCCCTCATCGGGCTCCCTGCTGGGCCGGAAGCCTGCTTCTCCTTCTCCCACTCCCCCTCCTTGTGTTCCTCCTCACGCTGTCTCTCTCTCTCTCTGTCAATTAAATAAATAAATAAAATCTTTAAAAAAAAAAAAAGGTGCCTGCCTCTCAGGCCAAGATTTTAATATAAGTAGGTGTGCCTCCTGCAGGAGTCGGGGCATAATCTGAGCAGGGCCCTGGCCTGGGTGACTTGGAGCACATGAGCCCCTTAAGAGGCATTTCTCAGATCACTGCTGTGTTGTGGGTCTTGGAGTTGGAGCCCCATTGGTTTTCAAAATTGGATGTTTGGGGAGCTTATCTCTCAAGTGCAGCCCTAAAAAAGTTGGAGTGCTCAATATGGAGTTTGAACCCTTTGCTCCTCAAGGAGAAGCTCGGAGTTCCCTCCCAGTTGTGGGTTTTTGGGGAGATTGTGTCACAGTTTCTCCTACCTGCTTTAATGTAGTTTTCTTCTCATTTGCTGGATGTGTCATCATCAGTCAGCCAGCCTTTAGGTTTCTTTAAGGGTAAGTATGTAGCTGTGGGGACTCAGTGTATCTGTGAGGGGAGGTGAGTTCAAGATCTTCCTATGTCACCATCTTTAACCAGAACCTGCATGTCACTCTTGTATTAGAACTTCCAGTGGCATATTGCCACACAAAATACAATGCAGAATCCTTATAATTTTTGTATATAATCTGGCCAAAATAATGGCTTCACCCAAAACATAAGCAAATACATATTTTTATTATATAAACATATCCATGGTGTAAGTACAATTTCTGATGTAACTGAGCACACATCCCAAGGCCCATTTGGTTGTGACTTTTCCAAAAGGACTGTATAAATTTGTTTTGTTGAATGTATATAAAGTTTAAGTAATAACTTATCTCTACAGTAAATTTGAGACCTTACCTCATTAGTACAAAAAATATATTTTTCAAAGCAGAAATGAAGTTATAAGAATCTTATCTTCCATCCAAAAAACTACATTATCAAATATCAGATAGGGCACAGAATTTCAAATTTAAATTAAAAACTGTATGTTATTTAGGATTTTTATAGGATTTGTGTGGAGTTATGTTGCCCCTAGATCTTTTGGCCTTGCCTAAGAAAGAAAAAGTCATTTTACAAAATGTAAGAACATTGCATGATTTTAATAATGCTTTTCTTTCAAAAACCTTGGAAGTACTATTAATTTATCTGGTATGGAAGAAATAAGACTGGATTAGTGTGCTATTTCTGCTATAGCAATTTACCACAAACTTAGTGACTTAAGACAACACAAATGTATTTTCTTACAACTTTGGAAGTCAAAAGTCTGAGCTAAAATCAAGGTGTTGGTGGGCTGTGTTCCTCCCAAATACTCTAGGGAATAATTTTTCTTGTCGCGCTCAGCTTCTACAAGCTGCCCTTGTTACTTAGGTCATGGCTCTCATCATCCTGACCTCAAGACTTCCTTGTCACATCTCCTTCTCTGACTCTCCCCTCCCACCCTTTATAAGGGCCTTTGTGATTATATTGGGCCTACCTGGATAATCCAGGATAATCTCCCATCTCAAAATTATTAATCACATCTGCAAATCCCTTTTGCCATGAGCAGCAGTATATTCTGTGACAGGGTCCAGGAATTAAGATACAGACATCTTTGGGGGAGCCCTAATCTGCCCATGGCAAAGACTGTTGCTAATTTTCACACACAGTGCATCTTTTTTAACCTGTATCTCAACTGACAATTGGGGGCTTGCTGTTCATTCATTACATTATTAATATTTGAGATTATCACTATTGCTAGAGTACAGGAGTTAGAATTATTTATGGAATTTGAGGGGCAAAATCTCTAAAATGACTAATAAATAACAAAATTAAGCCCTCATTAAGATTGAAGGGGCACTTGCAACAACGTGGATGGAACTAGAGGGTATTATGCTAAGCGAAATAAGTCAATCAGAGAAAGACAAGTATCATATGATCCCACTGATATGAGGAATTTGAGAAACAAGACAGAGGAGCATAGGGGAAGGGAGGAAAAGATGAAACAAGATGAAACCAGAGAGGGAGACAAACCATAAGAGACTCTTAATCTCAGGAAACAAACTGAGGGTTGCTGGACTGGAGGGGGGTGGGAGGGATGGGGTGGCTGGGTGATGGACATTGGAGAGGGTATGTGCTATGGTGAGCACTGTGAATTGTATAAGACTGATGAATCACAGACCTGTACCTCTGAAACAAATAATACATTATATGTTAAAAAAAAAAAAAGAAGAAGAAGATAGCAGGAGGGGAAGAATGAAGGGGGGGAAATCTGAGGGGGAGATGAACCATGAGAGACTATGGACTCTGAGAAACGAACTGAGGGTTTTAGAGGGGAGGGGGGTGGGAGGATGGGTTAGCACAGTAATGGGTATTAAGGAGGGCACGTATTACATGGGGCACTGGGTGTTATAGGCAAACAATGAATCATGGAACACTACATCAAAAACTAATTATGTAATGTATGATGACTAACATAACATAATAAAATAAAATTAAAAAAAAAAGATTGAAGGGACAATTTAACCTCACTAGGAAAGTCCTTTTAACTGGGCATTCTGAGTTACCAGTACCACTAAATTAATTAGCTAAATACTTCCGAGAATTTCCCCAATTTGTCTCAGTGTTAAAGGACATAATGTATAGTAAAGTTCATTGATAATGAACTTGGATATTTTTTCTCTTCTCGGAAATCTTAATTTGGAGTCACAATTCCCTAGACAAAAACTACCAGACATGTCCATCTCAGTCTTTAAATCTCAAAAATAATTCAATTTGGTTAAAAAAAAGAAAAAAAAAGACTGTGTGCCATTATCAGGTAATTCAACCAAGAAAAAAAAAATTGAATTTGATTTGCCCTTTTCTCTTCATTTCTGTAGCAATCTCATAAATTTTGAAATGCAAATAAAGGACTCAAAGTTGTAGAACCTTTTCCATCCTCAGAAGGCATATGAGCAAACCTAATGACATTTCACAAACATTTCATGTGGCAATGGATGCTGGCTCTGGTGGGATCAAACCTGGTCTGGAACTATTTTTCCTGATCAGTGTTTAAAACATTATACAGAAGAATTCTAGCATCATTTTAGAAATGATAATCCTATTGGCTTTTTGTACACTAGAAGGAGAAGAAAAGCAGCAAGTGTGAAGGAAAATACTTTAAAGTTAGAAAGCTTGTTTTCTATCTCCCTCTTGGGGTTCCTAGCATGCTTTAAGTTGTACCACAAAGTGTTTGGACTAAAACTCCATGTTTTAGCATTCCCTTGAAACAAACATTTAAATTAATTATAAATTACCTTATTTCAACTCTTCTGAGCTTTATAGAAAAGAATGAGGAGAAAGTGATGGTTGGGGGTGAAGAGAGACCCCAAATCAGGTGGTTCCTTTTTCTATAGTAACTAGCTTAATGCATGGGTCTGAAAATAAGAGAAGATATATTTCGGTTTCGGGGTTTTTTAAATTTTTTTAACATATTAACATGTTTCAGGGGTACAGGTCTGTGATTCATCAGTCTTACACAATTCACAGCGTTCACCATAGCACATACCCTCCCCAATGTTCATCACCCAGCCACCCCATCCCTCCCACCCCCCATATATTTCCATTTCTTGCCTTTTATAATTCTAATGCTGGATTGATAGGCAAGCAAGGAGAGATCTGAGTGGAACAGTCCTCAGATGGTTCCAAAGAGCCATTTTAAGTAATACCCTCAGAGTATAAGGATCGTCCTTAAGCTACATGGATTAAGGACTACTGTATTTTACTGATCTAAGGTAGATTTTTTTTTTCATCTTACGTTCCCTAAAATCAGGATTTGTTTTAGAGTTGATGGGATCTTACAATTAATTGGCAGTACTTTTCTTTCATAGTAGTACAGGAGGGAAGGTAGCCTCAGACAGTTTCGATGGCCAGCTACACATGACGAAATACAGTCTTTATTATAGTGCTTCATTGAAGGGCTTTCTCAGATACCAGCGCACTTGGTTATTTCTGTCTTTAGCCAAATGATGTGTACAAACTTTACTTCCCAGTTAAACACCACATTTAGAGAAGGTTTAGGATTCCCGTGTACCAAACAATAGGTGTTGGGAATTCAGGACTTGGAGGTGGAGAAGAATGAATTCCCATCTGTAGATATTCTTGTAAGTAACCAGAAGTGGCTGTCCTCTTTGTGCACATGTCAGAATGACACACACTTGATGAATGACACTGGCAAACCAGAAGCAGTCGATTAACCTTAGCAGTGTCCTGTTACGGGATGACAGGCAACTTTTTTTTATACTTTATTGCTGTTCTGAACCTTCTTTAATGAATAGATATTACTGTTGTTTGTTTCTTCAAATAGTAAATGCTCCTTAACAAGATAGAGCCATCCTTGGGTCTAGACAGTAATAATAGTAGCATTCTTTTTGTGATTTTTATCCAGTTGTATACTTTAAATATGTGCGATTTGTATCATGTAATTTGTACCTTAATAAAGCTGGCTTTTCTTTTTTTGTTAAAGAGTCCTAGTTGAAAAGATAATTTCTGTAGTGGCAGTGGGTGCAGTGAAAACATAAAGCAGATGCATCCTTCTGAGATTCAGGAAGGTTTCAAAGAGCAGGTAACCCTTGAGCTTTTTTGTTCTGAGCCTTGAAAGAATGAAGTTTGCCAAGCAGAAAACAGAAAACGGCAGGACGTGCATCCCAAGGACAAGGACAGAATGCAAAGGCTTGAAGTACTCTTGCAGAGTGGCCGTGGCATCCCTTTCAGCCCTGGGTTATAATATTTCGTATACACATCATCTCCACTGCTAACTCAAGACCCCTGGGCCCTGTAGGCAGGGATTTTGTATACTCCCTCTGTAACCTTTAAGGTGCCTGACAGAACCTTGCAGCCCTCATAGAGTGCTCCCAGAGGGGACTAAAATAAGAATGTGCAAATGGGGTTAGCAATTCCGCAAGCATCTACTTACGGAAAGCAAGGGCCTTTGAGAGAGAGAAGAGAAGAGACAGCAAGGCCTTTGAGACTGAAGCTATGGGTGTGTGGGTGCCTGGGTGGCAGGAAATACAAAGTGGGAGGGACTTGAGTAAGTGCCTGGGCCCTTTGGGAGGGAGGGGCTTTGTTTCCCTAGGCTCTGAACCCAGCCTTGCCCTGGCTAGGTGAAGGATGAAGGGTCTGTACATTCTGTGGTAGCCCCCGGGTTTTGCAGCTGCCTGGGCAGAGCAGGAGTCCTTCAAGAAGCAGCAGCTACCAGCCCAGTTGTTGGCCAACAGAGACCTAGTCAGAATGAAGACAGTGTCCTATGGACGTAATATTGGGAGGAGCTTCATACAGTAACTCACGCCCTCCACCAGCCCACTGGCTGCGTGCTGGCCAAATGTCAATGAGAATGATAATGGGATATCATTCGTACCCACAGAGTTGCATGATATAGAAACACTGGGGTTAGAGTCAGTATTTTCAAGCTAGTATTTGTTTGTTCAGTGCAGCACCCAGAAGATATCGGTTACAAACATGACATTACATATTAAGACAAAGTCTTTATTTTATTTTGCCTCTCCAGAAGTCTCCTTCTCTCTAGAAGGGCAGACTTTTATGGTGATTTTTTTTTAACCAATTACTTTAACCATTTTCTGCCTCTCTTTACTGCCCACACAAAATAGAAATAATAATCACCATTAGTTACGCAAATATTTTAGGTAAAATTCAAAGTCTTCGATCTCTGAAATACATGATCTTGCAGTATATAATTATAATTCAGGTTATCTGTGAGCTTATTTTTGGTTCTTTGCTTATGAGTCTACGGTCTGTAGTCATTGTCTGAACTTTAAGATGCCTAACGTGCACCAAGAAATAAAATGAGCTCTTTCCCAAGAGTGTGAGCAAACAGTCTTACAAAAACTCCACTTTTTCTCTTAAGAATGAACTCAATGCAGGGCGCCTGGGTGGCTTAGTTGGTTAAATGTCCGACTCTTGATTCCAGCTCAGGTCTTGCCCTCAGGGTCATGAGTTCAAGCCCTGCATCGGTCTCCATGCTGAGCATGGAGCCTACTTAAAAAAAAAAAATGAATGAACTTAATGCTGAAAATTATCTCAGTTACCATTCTTGTCTATTTGATGGTGAGTGAGTGTTTACCTTTCTAGTACAAGACACCTGCAAAATGTCAAAATCTACAGACGGCTCAGAGGAGTCAACTACATGGGGCTCAAAGTACTTTCACGTATCAAAGCTAACACTAATTTATGTTCAAATATAAACTCTAAATTAATTAGAAAAGATGGAAAACACACCAATCCATTTGGAGGGTTTAACCATGGATGTCTTCTTAATAACAACTGTCCAAAGTAGGCCCAAATTATTTATTTATGAGGATTATACTTTAGCCCATCATTTCAGGAACAATATTTCATCTTTTATTTTAAAGATTTTATTTATTTATTTGAGAGAGAGAATGAGAGAGAGAGAGAGCACATGAGAGGGGGGAGGGTCAGAGGGAGAAGCAGACTCCCTGCTGAGCAGAGATCCCGATGCGGGACTCAATCCCGGGACTCTGGGATCATGACCTGAGCCGAAGCCAGTGGCTTAACCAACTGAGCCACCCAGGCGCCCAGAACAATATTTCATCTTAATACACTGTTTCCAAAACCTGAATCTCAGGTTGAGAGTTGAGCTTGTTCTTTTTCTTCATATGAATAGCTCACCATTACCAGCATTAACATTATAAGCATCTGTGTATGACTCAGTCTGTTTAACAGAGCGGGGAATTCCTTCCCTTCCCTATTTTCCCACCCAGCCCCTACCCAGCAGTCTGGCTGATTTTATACCGTTCCAGTGGAATTCCTTTTGAAAACATCATATGGATTTGAATATGCAACAAGTCATAAAGGACATCTCCTGTCCCATGACAAACATATTCATGGAGCAAAACTCTAGTAAAATACCTTAAACTATATATTAGAAGGTAATTCCATTTCACTGGGTTTTTGTCCCATGCACTGAAATTATAAAGGGGTATCACTGGATTTTATGTGCTGCCACTTATTCTTTTACATTCCTACCATCTTGATTAATTTGTTCTTTCATAAGTCTCCCTTATATTTCATGCTAAATGGGAATTTTGCAAGTAAAAAGGATGTGAATTCCCAAAACAAAAGTTAGCATTTCACTTAAATGCAAATAAAATCAGGTTCAATTGCTATTTACCTAAACAGTAACTAAACTCAAAATACTATATAGTCCTGGCTTTCCACCATTGCAGGTAAGTGGAAATCTGTAATAATCTTCCCATCCACCAATGTCAGACTGACAAGAGTTGTTCAGTGAATTGTCCCTGGTGAGATGGTTGCCAGCCTCATCTATAGAAAGGTGATGAGAGTAAAGGTACATCCAAAGGGAAGTGGGTTAGATGAAAAGTCAGTTATATAATAAATCCTAATATATGAACTAAAACCATAAACCTCATGGAGAAAACATAGAGATAAGTGTATGACTTTGGATTTGGCAGTAGATTCTCAAATAGGACACCAAAAGCATGAGCCATAAAAGAAAAATTAAATAAATAGAACTTCATTAAAATTAAAAACTTTTGTGCATCAAAGGATATTATCAATAAAGTGAAAAGACAGCTGACAGAATGGGGGGAAATATTATGCTAATCATATGTCTGATAAGGGTCTAGGATCCAGAATATGTGAAAAACTCTTTCAACTCAACAACAAAAAGGCCAACAACCCACTTTAAAATGGGTCAAGTCCTTAAATAGATATTTCTCCAAAGAAGATATACAAGTGCCCAACAAAAACATGAAAACATGCTCATCATCATTAGTCATTAGGGAAATATAAATCGAAACCACACACACTAAGATGGCTATCATAAGATGTCTCAAAATTAAAAGAAAATAACAAGTGTTGGTGAGGATGTGGAGAAATTGGAATCTTCATACATGGCTGGTAAAAATGCAAAATGATTCAGCCACTGTGAAAAACAGTTTGGCAGTTCCTCAAAAAGTTTCATATAGAATTACCATATGACTCCACAATTCCATTCATGGGTATATACCCAAAAAGATTGAAAACAGGGACTGAAACGAATACATACACCTGTGTATTCGTAACAGCCCTATTCACAATAGCCAAGAGGTGGAAACAACTGAAACATCCATTAATGGATGAATGGCTAAACAAATTGGTGTGTATACACACAATGGAATATTATTTGGCCATAAAAAGGAATGAAGTACTGATCCATGCTATGACATGGGTGAACCTCCAAAACATTATGCTAAGTGAAAGTAGCCAGACACAAAAGGTCACATGTTTTATGATTCCACTCCCTGAAATACCCAGAATAGATAAATTCATAGAGACAGGATATAGATTGGTGATTGTCAGGGACTGAGAGAAGGGGGGAATGAGGAGACACTGCCTAAAGGGTAACGAGTTTTATTTTGGAATGATGGAAATACTTGCAACCAAATAGAGGTAGTGGTTATACAACATTAAGAGTGTACTAAGTGCCATTGAGTTGTTCGCTTTAAACATTTTTTTAAGATTTATTTATTTTTATTTTAGAGAGAGAGAGAGTGTACAGGGGTGGTGAGGGGCAGAGGGAGAGGAAGAGAGAATCCCAAGCAGACTCTGCGCTGAGCATGGAGACTGACATAGGGCTCAATCTCACAATCCTGAGATCACAACCTGAGCCAAAACCAAGAGTTGGACACTTAACCGACTGAGCCACCCAGGCCCTAAATTGCTCACTTTAATGTGGTTAATTTTATGTTATGTGAATTTCACCTCAATAAACAAAAAGTCTACAATACAAAAGCAAAGTGATTGCGAACTACATTTCTGGAACTGCTTAGTAATAAGCACATCGATATAAATGTTTCTCATTACAGTGGCTGGTAGAGAGCACGATTAATGAATAGGGTCTGAATGACCAATAGTATGTCTCACATTCAACTTAGATTTTGAAAGTCAAAATAAGAAAATTAATTGATATTTCTTGTTCTTTTAGGACTCTCAGCTTGTTTCCTCCGGACACAATAATCCAAGTAAGAAAGACTTCTCTCTACAGCTTCATATGTGGAGGGTGGAAGATAGAGGGGGTGAGGAGGGGAAGAAGCATGCAGTAGACTGTAGGTTGAGAAGAATTTCACTAAGAAACAAAATCAGGTGGGGAAAAAGAGGGCCATTTGTTCAAGTACTGCCAAATGGATAAGATTCTGGAGTGCTCCTCTAGCTTTATTCAAAGGGAAGGAGGACCAAAACATAAAATGGTGAATTTCAAAGCAGTCCTGGGAGGAAGGAACATTTTGCTTTATTAAAGTATTTATGTGGAGGGGAAAAAATCTTTAAAGGCAACTAGGAAGTTATCTAAATTGAAAGAAAACAAGTGGTCCAAGAGAACCAATCAGAAGACCTCAAGATAAATGACCTTAGAATCCATGAAGAAATCATGCCCTCTTCCAGAGATAGGCTGCAGTGTCTAGGAAGCAACTTTCTTACTGAAACCAGTATCTAATAAAACATGTGGGCTTCATCGTCAAAGAGAGGATGTTATCATTCCACGAAGTAGTGTTTTAATTCTCTTCTTTGGCACTAGTAATTGGTGTTAATATCTTCTTGAGCATTAAAAATGCATATGCTACCCCATTCATGTCATGAAAGCACACTCACCAAGACTGGGCATTGTTAGTCTCATGACCAGCCAGTCAGCTGAGAGCACCCCTTGCCAATTGCAAAGCTACATTTGAACATGAAAATCACTCTGAGCTAGTAAATGTGTCTTTGGAACTGAGGCTCACCCACTGAGCATCTATGAGGCAGAAGACTTGAGGAGAAAAGACATCCAGACAAATGTGTTAGAAAGCCCCAGACTTTTAATGTACAGCTAGAGAAAGGTCAGGGTCAGGGGATGGTGGCATCATGATGCATACGCAATATCACTTAATTATCCCACCCTCTTTTGGGATTTGCTGTGAGCACAGGCACTGGTGAAGAAGTGAAAGGCCAAGGGACTGGAAATCTAAAGAAAATGATAAATTAAATGGTAAGAAAAGGACTTAAAAGAAATGCCTGATTAAGTCCATGAGATGTGCAGTATCAGCATCATATGCCTTATGATCATACTAAAGAATATACTAGAAAACTGGAACATACTGAAGAGTTGCCATTACTTTCCTCACTATTTCTTTCTATTTGAACTTAAACAGTTCAGGGTAAAGGGAGAATATAATCGATGTACATTCATTGTACTTGTTTGAGCTTAGAGTTTTTGACATAAAGAACAAAGGAAATAGCTGTTGAGTCTCTTCTGTGTTCCAGTGCCTTGACATGGAATTTCACTGAATCCTAACCATAGGCATATAAGGCAGGCATTACCATCCCCATTTTGCACGTGATGAAAATGAGATTTTGAGCTTAATAACTAACCCAAGGTCACATGGTCAAACAAAAAATGACTGCCAGGATTTGTATTCCGGAATCTCTACCCCAAAGACAACAGACTGTATCCCATTGCCTTGACCCCTAGAAGATTGCTTCTGTCATTTCACTGTGAGTTTGAATTCTTGTCCAAGAACTATATACTGTGATTTTTATATGCATCTAGCATATTTTTATGGCATGTCAGAAATCCACGTGCTTACACTGCAATGTAGATTATGTAGAGCAGACATCATTCTCTACAGAACGTAAGGTGGCACCTGCCTTGTGTGGTACACTCTCTGGCATTTCATTGTCTATGGAAACTTGTGATTGGCCTCCTCTTTTCTAGGGATAGGGGGATATTTTTTTTCTAAATAAGTTTCCCCCAAAGCCAAGCATGTCTATAAAAAGGTAATATCGCTATTTAAAAAATCTGAGCTTTTTCTATAGATTAAAGCACATTTGAAACTTCAGGAGAGCTGATGCCACCGGCATTTCCAATGCTGTTTCTTGTATTTGGTTTGGAATCATTACAGTTTGGAATGTGTTTGGAATTCTGACTCCAGCAAATATGTGGAAATAGAAAAAACTGAACTTCAAAGACACCACACAAAAATGTATATGTGTGGATTGACAGACTATCACTTTTGGTCAGTGCTTTTTTTCTTTTTGAAATTAGAAAAAGTATGTTATGTACATAACTAAGGGAAAAGAGTGTGTAAATTAAACAGAAATTCTTTTCAATCCAAATCCTTAAAAGATAGATGCTTTAGTCAATTTGTTGAATTAGTGATTAATTTAATATTATAAAAGTGTATTAAGTTTAAGACACTTAAATATTAAAATAGATGATGTATGTCTATGTTTTTCAAAAGTTATGAGCACATCCTGTTCAAGAGGAAGACTAAACATAAGCACTTCTTCCCCATTCTTCAGGATCCGCATTTAAATAACCAAAAGCTATAGTAATGGAAATAAATTCATAATAGCACGGAGAACAAGAAGGGATGCCATCAACAAACCAGAAATTCAATTGAGTTTTTGGAAAACAGAAGCAGAAAGGACCATACTGTTTGATAATCCTGGTAGAGAAAATCATGACCCAGAAAAAGAAAAAAAGGAAAATAGTGGAACAAACAGGAACAAGTTCTAGTGATTGTGGGAACTATCCTAGGGAGCTCCCAGAGAGGCTCCATATTTCCATTCAACCCCAAGAAAGAATAGATAGGCATGGATTGTGGGCAATGACAGGAACACCTGGACCATTCTCCCCCCGATTACCTCCACACCCATCCTAACTGATTCTCATAGAGAGCGTTCAGTCTGGTTTTTCTCCCAAAAAGAAAAAAACAAAAGATAAAAAAAAAAAAAAAAGTAATATTTACTAAGAAAATGAACAGCTGACTATAAGTCCTAGTTGGGGGCTGATAACTAAGAAAGAAGCAAAGTAGATTCTGAGATGATACCGGAACTGAAAAATAGACATATATGGGTGGTAGAAGAAGAGTCACGTTTTCTCAAGAAGGAAGTAAAAACACTACACACTCAGGGTAAAGTACTTCCTACTTTTGTCAGGGTGTAGGGGGAGGGTCAGGGCTCCCAGCTTACCTTGAGGCCTCTCTTCTCCTGAACCCTAAATGAAGTCTTCCAGTCACAGTACCCTGTGCACTTACAGAGAGTTCTAAATCAGCCCTTCCCTACAAGGCAAAGGTATGTTAGGAAAAGAAATCAATATACTAATACAGGAAATTCACACCAATTACCTTCATTAATCAACCCATTATCATTCAAAAATGTGAATATGTAACAGAGCACCAAAGAGAAGAAATGGCCCTAAGGGAATCAATCTATTAATTCAAGGAACAGAAGAAAAAATTTCAAGTGTCATCACAATCTTCAGAAAAAACTGAAATTATTTGTATTAAATATAAAGAGAACAGATTGGCATGAAAAAGAAGTAGTTGCAGAATAAATGAGCACTTGAGAATTTAAAGTATGGTCAATTTAAAAATTTAATAGAAATGATGAGTAATAGCTGAAGCCTGGAATCTAGAATACAAGGTTGAAAACATTTTTTTTCTGGATATAAAGCAAAAGACAGATGGAAAATATGACAGGAAGGTAAGATACTTGGAGAATCAATCAGGATGGAAAGGTCAAAATCCAGCTAATAGGAATACCAGAAAAAGGGGGGGGGGAAGCAGAAAAGAATAAAGAATAATAAAAATAGAATTCTAAGGGAAATGAGCAACTCACTATCAAAACCACTCATATACTAAACTTAAAAAAAATAGGGGCACCTGGCTGGCTCAGTCAGTGGAGCGTACAGCTCTTGATCTTAGGATCATGATTTCGAGCCCCACGTTGGGTATGAGATTGCTTAAGTAAATATACTTAAAGAGAAAACCACTCAAGTACAAGAAAACAAGAGACCATAAACAAGAGCAATAAAAAACAGATTAGCAGAGAATTAGTTAGACCTGCAAGGACTTGAGAGATTGGAATTACCAAGCCCATCGCTTCTTGGCCTTTTGGCTAAGATCAAGTGGAATTACCAAGCCCAAAATATAAAACAAGAGTGCTTACTTTAATTTCCAGAAATAAAAGGAAAGGATTGAAAATGTGGTAAAGAACAAGAAGATTTGAAGAAGTACTAATCAGAACCTCTAGAAATGAAAAAGTAATAATATTCCTATTAATTATTAAGATTTCCTTGGTCAGGTTTAATAGCAGATGATTGGACTTCACTGAAGAAAAAAATAATGAATTGGGAAATTGGACATAAGCGATTATCTAGGGTACAGCCTAGAAAAATGACAAATACAAAATGGAAGTTAAGAAACATGGGGATAAAATGAGAAGGTCTAACATATACTTAACTAGAGTTCCAGAAGGAGATAAGGGAACAGAGGAAATATTAAAGGAGACAGTGGCTGAGAATTTTCCAGAATTGAAAGACACTACTCCACAGACTGAAGGAACTCAATGAACACTAAGCAAGATAAATAAAAAAAGAGGTCCACACTAGACATATTATAGTTAAACTGCAAATCACAAAGATAGGAAAAATTCTTAAAATAACCTTTAATACCTTCAGAGAAGCAACAATTAGACTTCCAGTTGACCTTTTTTTTAAAAACAATATATTTTTTTAAAGATTTTATTTATTTATTTGACAGAGACACAGCGAGAGAGGGGACACAAGCAGGGGGAGCAGGAGAGGGAGAGGCAGGCTCCTGGCTGAGCAGGGAGCCCGATGCGGGGCTCGATCCCAGGACCCCGGGATCATGACCTGAGCCGAAGACAGACGCTTAACGACTGAGCCACCCAGGCGCCGCTCCAGTTGACTTTTCAACAGTGGCAGTGGGGCAGTGGGATCCAGCAGACAGTGAATTTATAACTTCACTTTTATATATGTGGAAATTGACAAGCTGATTCTCACATTTATTTGATAGAACAAAGGGCTAAGAGTAGCTCAGACAGTCCTGAAGAAGAACAAGGTTGGAGCCTTGTCTTATCAGTATTAAAAATAAATACATATTTCTAGCTAAGTAATGAAGATAGTAATAGACAAATTGAGCAATGAAATAGAAGACCCAGGAACAGACCCACAGATGTATGAAAACTAGATTGTTACAGAGCTGATAATGTAGACCAATGGAGAAAGAATGGGCTTTTTAATAAATAGTACCAGAATAATTGCTTATTGATAGGGAGAAAAATGAAATTAACTCCTACCCTATAGTGTATACAAAAACTATTCCTCATATTTTTATTTTTAAGATTGATTTATTTATTTATTTTTAGAGAGAGGAGGGGCAGAGGGAGAGGGAGAGAGAATCTCAAGCAGACTCCCCACTAAGCATGGAGCCTGACACAGGGCTCGATCTCACAATCCTGAGATCATGACCTGAGCCAAAATCTAGAGTTGGACGCTTAACCGACTGAGCCATTCAGGTGCCCTTATTCCTTGTATTTTTTAAAGACCTAAATGTCAATAGACAAAATATACACTTTCAAAAGATAATATAGAACATCTTTTGATGTGTTTCTTAAACAAAACAAAATAATAAAGGAAAATGTTGATCAATTCATGTACATTAATATTGAGAACTTATAATCATCCAAAGATTCCAGAAAAAGAGTAAAAAGACTCACACTGGGTGCAGTTATTCCCTGGGGTGTGTGTGTGCATGTATATATATGACAGAAGACTTGTATCAAGAAAATAAAATGCTTCTAAGAATTAAAAAAAAAAAGAAAGAATACTACAAAAAAAATTTTTTTTTAAGAATTGACAGGGGTGGGGCGCCTGGGTGGCTCAGTCATTGAGCATCTGCCTTTGGCTCAGGTCCTGGGATCAAGCCCCGCATCGGGCTCCCTGCTCAGCGGGAAGCCTGCTTCTCCCTCTCCCAGTCCCCCTGCTTGTGTTCCCTCTCTCCTGTCTCTCTCTCTATCAAATAAATAATAAAATAAAAAATCTTTAAAAAAATAAAAAATAAAAATAAAGATTCTGAACACAATAAAACTTAAAAAAAAAAAGAACTGACAGGGAGTGTCACAGAGAATTGGCACTCAGAAATGCAAACACCACAATGAAATTGCGTTTTACATTATTAAGCTGGAAAAAACTTTTAAAGTTTAACCATAAGTTAATTTGGAAACCAGTTTAGGATTCCCTAGTAAAGTCGAGAATATGTAAGCCCCATGTACTAGAACTCCTAACATGTGCACAAGGAAGGAAGTTCATGAATTTTTGTAATGACATCATTCATATTGGAAAAATAAATAAATGTCCATCAAAAGTCAAATGAATAAGAAAATCATGTTAGATTTTTGTAGGGGGTGCTGCATAACAATGAGGATGAGTGAACCAATGCTACAATACATCGTGATGGCTGAAGCTAAAAACCATAACACTGAATGGCAGAAGTGAGTCTCAGAAGAATGCATACAGTGTGATTCCATTTATGTAAAATTTAAAATCAGGAAAAACTAGAGTTTTTTATCTACTAATAAATACTTGGGTGGGAAAAACCATCAAAAAAGAAAAGGAATGATTAACACAAAATTCCATTTCTAGATAGCTGGAGGGGAGGGCAGAAAGAGGATGTAAGCCCAGGAGGTTTCTAGGTTATTTCTTGGCAATACCCATTTCCTGGCCTGGAAGGTGTTTTCACAGTTAACTAATTTTAACTTTTTAAACCTGTATATACACTTTCATAGACATATACATTTTATGTACCTTAAATGCATACTCTGTTTAACATTTTTTAAAGACGTTATTTATTTATTTATTTGAGAGAGCTCAAGAGAGAGCACAAGTAGGGGGGAGGGGCAGAGAGAGAGGGAAAAGCAGACCCCCCACTGAGCAGGGAGCCCAGTGGAGGGCTCCTTCCCAGGACCCTGGGGTCATGACCTGAGCTAAAGGCAGACGTTCAACCAAATGAGCCACCCATGTGCCTCTCTGTTCAACATTTTTTTAGGAAAAGCATAGCCTTTCATTGAGACAGATTAACATGTGGCATGATGACATATAAGAACGGAAATACGTTTGACCTAAATGCCAGGAACACTTGCCTTCAGAGTTAGTGATGTTCCCTTCTGTACATATCCAGTCTTACTACTTTGTTCTTTAGTGACTAATATTTAATCATTATAATATTATAAATCCAATTGTTGGTTTGTGATTTTTCTAATGGGCCTACAGGCAATTCCAAAAATTAAATTATTAATTAAATTAATGTTAATGAGGGTGACTCATTCCTGAGCAGAATATAAATTACTGAATAGAATGTAATAATTACTGAACAGAATATAAATATCTTAAATCTTGGCTATGTAGAAGGAAAGGTATAGCTGTGCAGAGTTGTGTGCAGTGCAGGGAGAGAAGAATAAATGAGTGAATTTCCTCATTTCACATAGTATAAAGGAAAAGATACTGTCAGCAGTTGATTAGTCAAGAAAGAGAAGGTTAATAAATACCCACTAGAGGCATTAAAAGTAATAATAGAACTAGTAAGAATTGTAAGCATAGGTGGTAGTATCTTAAGTACCTTCTCTCTCGCCTTTTATATCAGAAATCAATACACACTGTCCAAAGTTGATATATCTAGAAACAAATATATCGTTTAGCATAGTGGTTGAAGGGCTGACAGAACTAAAAACAAAAGCGAGCCAAGTCATTACCGTGAACATGGGTTACTTTTGTTACAAAGAAAGTGAATCGTTGAACACTACATCAAAAACTAATGATGTACTATATGCTGGCGAACGGAACATAATATAAATAAAAATAAATAAATAAATATTAAAAAAAAAAAGAAAAGTCCTAGTATAGCAAAACTTTCCTCTGCAGCAGAATAGAGCCTAACGCAGGTGTATTTTGTCCCTTTTCAAAGGTCTTTAGACCACCTCATAGCGCTGTTGATGGAGCGTGCTACTCCAGCAGCGCAGTCGTTACGTGTTTAAAGGGCATGAATTAGGTATTATTTATCTTTATGCTTGCTAGAGTGCCCAATGCATAAGTCCTCAGTGCATTGATTGGATTAAAAATGTAGCTACTGTAATTTTTTTAAGTGGCCTATCAGGGCCATCAAGCTGTTTCATACCTCAAATGGTATATCCATCTCAGTGGTGAGTGCCCCTTTCTCCTCTTCTCCCGCTGTAGCAGGGATTCTGTATTCCTGACAGGTCATGAGACAGAAGACATATACTGAGCGTGGAGTATATGTTAGGTACGGTGGAAGGCTCAAGGAGACAAATATGGAGCGTCAAATTCAAAGTACCGCATGTAGTATACATATATACGTACCTATGCATTTACGTGTGTGTGGAGATATATATATATCCTGTGGCTCATTTTTTTGCCCTCTTCCTCTCTGTAATTATATTTCCACATGCAAAATGACCACACTGCTCCTGAGCCATTCTTCTATGTCCAGTTTCTTAATGATCAATGCAGGTTTCCTCCAAAGAGACCAGTGTGGTATCTATCATGAAAACAGCTGAAAAAACCAGGGTCACCCAACACAGTCTTCTTTGTTGGCTGCAGGGAAACATCTCCTGAGCACCCAACTAAGAATTTTTTTGTTGGGAATTTTCTAGTATACATTTATTATTTCCCCTTGGGTCCTGATGAAGAGACTATGGTTCTTAATGGCTGATGCACTTGAACATTTCAAGTGGACTTCAGAAATTGCATCACCTAAAATTTCAAGATGTTGGGGAGAATTTTGCATTTTATTCTTTCTGAATGACAGGCACAGCTTTAATCCCTGTCTCCGTTCTGAGCTTACTTTTCCCCAGAAAGGTTAGTTCATTATCAGCACTGAAGTTGCTGAGAAGACTCACTCTCAGGCCGTCTGTAAATGCCCTGTTTGGCCCCATTGTGCCCTTCCTATTCTGTTTTCCCTGTTGCCACAACATAAGTGCTGCTAAGAGCAGAGGTAATCAGCTGTAGCTTTTTCCCTGCGCTGATCCAGCCCACAGTTACTACAGCCCCCAGAGCCCATGTGCAGTAAGGCCTGTGCCCTCATCCTACAGGTTACTTGGCAGCATTGTTGGTCAAGGTAAAACATACTTATTCAGACATCCAAATAATTGTCTCTGTTTATATTATTGATTTCCTGTGTCTTTGACAGAAGTTGTTTAGAACTGTTTACTATTGCCTACTGCTACGGAACTTGCTGTTTTACATTCTTGATTATGATTGTATGTGGGGTTATTACCGGTGGCTATGGACTTGGGAAAGTAACCAATTGTTCCAAATTCAAGGAAAAAAAAATACCAATATGGTTGAGAAATTAAACCTCCATTTAGGTTTGTCTTACATAATGCAGGTGTTACAGCCCTTATTTGGGGATTCTGGCAGCAATTGTGGTTACTTAGCACAAAAATGATTCTGGAAAGTACTAAATTAGGTTATTTTCCAGCACTAAAGCCAGCTGATGAGGCCTTACATGTCTCCTACATAAGTGTACCATAGACTGGCCTGGAAGACAAAAATAGAGCATAGAAGTATGAGCTTTAAAGCAAGTTTGTGAATTTGCTGCCTCTACTTTTATTTCAGTATGGTTTCATCTGCACTGGGGCTTCATCTCATCAGTGTTTTTGTGGCTTTTTAACAACGTGACTGTCCCTCGTGGTTTTTCTGGCACTGTGTAGACATATTAACACTGAGTTGTATCTGAGATAGATGTGTGAACTACATAAGTAGCTGTGCCTTCTTTTCCTCACAACTGCTTAATTTCCTAAAAGAAAAAGAGGAGAAATTGTAAAGTTTCCTCTGGAGTTCAGTTTGGATGATATCTTTGGGATGTGTTCATCACATAATTTAGGGGATCATTCCTGAGACTAGGGGACCACAAAGCTAATGTCAGAGGGGGCTCGTACAGTGCCATAGGCCTGAGGTTCTACGAGATGTTCAGGCCTGACTTGAAAGAACAAAGCAAAGCAAGTTGCTACCATCAGGCCCGTTTCTTACAACCCACAACCTTCCCTAGGGTTTACTCAACTCTTAGCACCACACAACCATCATAACCACAGCGGACTCACACTTGCTGTCTTGACCCTTCTCCTTCCATCCCCTAGCCTCAAGGAAATAAAAAGAAGCACCTTACAAAATGAGGATGCATGGCTCAAACCCTCAGTGGTCAAGGTTCTAAGAATTACATTATGTGTATTGTTAGAAGAATTTGCCCTTTAAAAACTATAAAAAGGGAACTAGTTCCAGGCTCCCTTAATTAAAACCCATTAAGTCTTCAGTGACCGCAGACCGCAGAGACATTTCTGTAGCTAGACTTTCAGATGGTCTAGAAGGATTTCTGGTTTACATCTTTTTCTGCATTAAAGCAGGGTTCCCAAAAGGTGCTGCCAGGGCTCTCAGTAGGGTAGAAATTTGGGGGATCTTGTAAGCTGCGGTGCAACCTTAGTGTTCTGTAAAATTCTCTCCTCCAAGTTCTTACGCAGCCTGTCCCGGTTTGGCTTGTGTTAGAAGAAGGGATCAAAGTTCAAAATGCCTTGCCTGTAGAATGCTAATGGAGTTTATTTCCTTAAATTTTCTGTAAAACGAAATGGAAGGAAACAGGTTCCATCTGCAAGATACTCATCTTTTGGCAAGGTCTCCACTCTGTTGTTTGCAAACAGCTCCTTAGTACCTACTCACAGATCCATGCCTGGGCAGTTGTAATACAGAGAAGAAATTACTTGCAAATCCGGTTCTCAGACATTAAAAAGATGTTTTAAAAGCCTCCTGCTGCACATTTTGAAAGATTTTTAATAGGAGCATGGAAATATATTTAATCTCTCTTAAATCTTAAAGACCATAACACTCACATGTTGGGTTTTTTTTTTTTTTTCTGCTTCCTTTTTAAGAGAAAGGTGATGCTGAGCCAGAGAGTCCAGACAATGGCACATCGAATACCTCGTAAGTCGCTTTCCTGTTTCTTTCCAGATAATATGCCTGTAATATGAAACAGTGCAAGTATCTTGTAAGAGTAATCATAATAATGGAAGGAAACCTGTGGTTCTCTTTCTCATGATGATGTCTTTTTAAATGCTTTTAGGTGCAGATGCAATTTGAGGTCTTTCTTATGCTTTATCACAGTAAGAGTAATCTTAAAAATGCAAATACACCTTCTTATAAAATAGAAATGTAATAATATTTCAGGGTGTGTATTGTCAGGGAGAAAGGAGGCAAACCCTTTAGAATTTTGTTGGAGGCTTTCGGCACTGTCATAAATAATTATAGGACTTTTCACACATACTGAGAGATATTCTGTCCTGCATACCTGTGCGATGCCAATGTCATTTTTAAAAGTCTGCCATCTACAACCTCACCTTGGAATTATGTGAAAAATACGATTATAAATATCTCTGGAATCCCAAGAATTTGTTACTTTTTTGAATTAACAAATGCAGTTTTAAAAACATAAGAAAAAGCACTTAGGAAGCATGTGTTCCTCACTCCATATTTTGTCTTTTTCTTCTCAGTACTCAAAGAATCCAAATGGGTTTTTTTTTTTTTAAAGATTTTTATTTATTTGTTTAACACAGAGAGAGAGAGCACAAGTAGGCAGAGCAGCAGACAGAGGGAGAGGGAGAAGCAGGCTCTCCGCCAAGCAGGGAGCCCGATGCGGGGCTCGATCCCAGGACCCTGGGATCATGACCTGAGCCGAAGGCAGCTGCTTAACGACTGAGCCACCCAGTCGCCCCCCAAATGGGTTTTTAATGATTAATTTGTTACCAAATTTTTCCACCAAAGTTTAAATTAAATAATTCACAAGTTATAACAAATTACTTTCACTTCACAGGAATCAGTATCAGGTTGGTTCCTTAAGAATCTTTATTTTTATCACTCTGAGGGGTGAAATATATTTTCTTATTATAAGACAGCTTTGTGAATTTATCTATGTGTAGGCCAGTGCTCATATTACTCAGCATCTAAAATGCTATTCATTAGAAATCACACTTTGTGATATGATATTATTGAATGTCTTACTTTGTCCAAGATCTGTTTCTCAGTCTAGAAAGATCCTTTGGCTTCCATAGGAGGGCTGTGTATTTCATAAAGGATATAATTATATGTTTGTCTTTCTTAAGATATTGCCCTAAGAGTTCTAAATAGTCCTACTGTCATGATTTCTGGTGATATAATGAATGTGACTAGTCTTAAGTGGTTAAAATAGCACTGATTTTTAAATTTTTGTGCTGCAAAATATAATGGGAAAAGGGTTTTAATGCCATCTGGAGGCATTCTAGAGAAGTGAAAAGGGTAGAATCATTTAAAAATTTGGTTCTTTTGAGTAACATTTGCAACTGGATAAGAATCAATGCAACTAGAATGTAAGCTCTTTGGGAATAAATTATATTTTTATAAATAATTTTATAAAGGTGTTAATTATTGTAGAAACAATTTTTCAAATTCTCATTAACAAAATCATTTTAAAAACAGACAGAACATATAAAATATGTTGAAAAACTGCTAACATTCCACATTTAATTTTACAAATTTTAAAATTGCATTCAGTACACATCGCAATTTTGTTAATGCAGTTTAATGTGCCATTAGTTCTTCTCTTAAGCATTTCTAAAAAGCCTTTTCGCTAAAAGAATTGGTTTCCATATGTTAGTCTCTTATAAAAATAAATATACTGTTTGAGGAATTACTTTTAAACCCTCTGGAGATGTCAGAATGTTTAAAAGCTTGAAGCATCATCCCACATTCATCATCTGCCTCACATCCTGCCTTTTGAACTAGAAATGGTGAGATAAAGTCTTAGATTGAAAGGATTTCTCTTTTAAAAGTGGAGAATTCTGGGGGCACCTGGGTGGCACAGTCAGTTAAGCATCCGAATCTTGGTTTTGGCTTGGGTCATGATCTTGGGGTCGTGCTCCACGCTCAGCACAGAGTCAGCTTGGAACTCTCTCTCCCTCTCCCTCTGCCCCTCTCCCCCCTGCTCTCTCTCTCTCTCTCTCTCAAATAAATAGATAAATCTTTTTTAAAAAGTGGAGAATTCTGAAATTGAGCCCTCTAACGGTGGTTCTATTCTAATTAGGCAAGAGAAAGAGCATATTATGAACAAAGAGCAAGGACTCAGGATGCCTGAGATTTGTGTAGCATTTTATATGCTCTTCACAGTATCTATTCAAGCTTTATTTAGGTAGACAAGTAGGGTAGGGACAATATCCTTATTTTCTATACAAGGAATCTAAGGATCAGAAAAGTCATTCAACTTAAGTGAAAAAATTAGGACACAAATCAAATATTTTGCTTCTCTACCCATTTTCCAAACTGAGGGGTGAGTAGAACTTAGGAGTCAAAGCAAAGACTTGAGTCAGAATCAAGTAGAAAAACTGATTATATTATTTGTTAAGTGGTAAGTATAATAGTTTGCTAGGGCTGCCATAACAAAGTACCACAGACTGGGTTCTTTAAACAACAGAAACTTACTGTCTCACAGTTCTGCAGGCTAGAAGTCTAAGATCAGTCAGTAGGGTTGGTTTCTTCTGTGAAGGAAGGATCTGTTGTTCCACGCCTTGTTCTCTGTTTTACAGATGGCCATATTCTCCCTGTGTTTCTTCACATAATCTTCCCTCTGGGTGTGTCTGTGTCCAAATTTCCCCTTTTTATAAAAATGCCAGTTATATTGGATTAGGGCCTACCCTAATGGCTTCGTTTTTGCCTTATTACCCCTATAAAAGACCCTGTGCACATTCTGAGGTCCTGGAGGCCAGAACTTCAACATATGAATTTTGAAGTGAAAAGATTCAACTCATGATATTAAGGTTCAGAGCAACCAGAATGATTCAGAAGCCAAGTTGGGAGAACAGAGAGTGTATAGAATAGATGCCAGAAGATGAAACAAGGTAAAAGAACCTAAGTAAAACAGACCAAAAGTGATGAGCTCCATTGGGAGCTGAAGGGGTGAAGAAGCAGAGCAAAGAAAAGTATAGATAATGTACACAAAAAACATGAGGAAAGATACCTCTTTCACATTCATGGTTTAGTGGGAAACTCAGCTTGAGTAATGCCTATACATCCATCTGTCTGTATAATTCAATGACCTGTGAGTCATTTAAAGCCATTATATGGGTTTAAATTATAGTATATAATAGGGAGTCTCCAGATAGGGAACTCATTTCCTGAAGAAACAACTTTCCTCCCTGGCCTCTTTTGAAAGCAAGACATTAGCATTATTTAAAATGGCCAAGACATGGAAATAAACTCAGTGATCACTAATGGGTGAATTGATAAAGAAAATGTGATACATGCACATGTGCAGACACAAACACACACACACACACACACACACACACAGGAATATTATTTGACCATAAAAAAAGAGGGAAATCCTCCATTTTTAACAACAGGGATGGACCTTGAGGGCATTATGCTAAGTGAAATAAGTCAGACAGAGAAAGACAAATGCCATATGATCTCACATATATGTGGAATCTTAAAAAAAAAAAAAATGGTGGTTTCCAGATGCAGGGGTATGGGGTGTGGGTGAGGAATGGGCAAAATGGGGGAAGGTGGTCAAAAGGTACAAACTTCCAGTTGTAAAATAAATAAGTCCTGGGGAGGTAATGAACAATTGACTATATAGTTGACTATAATTGATTATAGTATAGGCGACTATAGTTGATACTCTATTGTATATTTGAAAGTTGCTAAGAGAAAAGATCTTAGAAGGTCTCAAAACAAGAAAAAAATTCTAACTATGTGTGGGCGTGGATGTTAACTAGACATTATGGTGATCATTTCACAATATATACGTACAGTTGGCCCCTAAACAACACAGATTTATAATGCACGGATCTGCTTATATGTGGGGTTTTTTTTTTTTCATAAAATACGGTACAGTACTGTTAATGTACTTTTTCTTCCTTATGATTTTCCTAATAACCTTTTCTTTTTTCTAGCTTTATTGTACAAATACAGTATATAATACATATAACATACAAAATATGTGTTAATTGACTTATTTATGTTATCAGTAAGGCTTCCAGTCACAATAGACTATTAGTAGTTAAGTTTGGGGGAGTCAAAAGTTGTACATGGATTTTCAACTGTATGGGGTTGGGGCACTGACTGCATTGTTCAAGGGTCAGCTGTATGTCAAATCATTATGTTGTACACCTGAAACTAATACATGAATAAATAAAAACAGGAGATTAATCATGACAAGTTTTAGATAGTCATTGCCTGATAGGACAGAGTTGTCTGGATAATACCTGATGATCCCCTCAAGATATAATATTTAATGACCCTATGAGTATTCATAAAGATGAGAGGTATAATTTATTCTTAACATTTACACACAAACCCATAAATTAAAACTTCTGTGAGAGAGTTCCAGTTCTGTCAATAATAGAAGAGCTTACATTAGATTAACTCTCCTTCGATAACTGTTATAAACTCTAAACAAAATATTCCTTTAAAAAACTATTTGAAGGCATTAGAGGTTGACTAAAAGAAGGCAGATAATGTTGGGAATTTGTTCCTTCAAAGAAGGAAATAGACTGGTTGAGATCTACATTTATACAGGTTCTCCCCTGAGGGCACTTTCAATCCACAAGAGGAACTAGAATTCAAGGAGAAAGCCAGCCACAGTCATATTTGCTTGAAGTGTCAGAAAGTGGAGTTCAGGGCTGCCAGGGTAGATGGGCTTTAAGAGAGGAAAATCCAGAAAGCAAGGAACCACACAGAATGGAGTTCCACTTCTTTATATAATTTCTCTCAATCCTTGGATGACCCCTAAACTGCATATGTGTGGGCGAGATGCCAGTGAGCCCAGTGGAAAACAATAGCTGGAAAGCTGAAAAGCTGAGCAGAGATTTCAACTGCTGCCTAATGTCTACAACTACTGCCTGTACAGTTTGGAATTTGAATCCCATCCAATTATAGGAGCTTGGTAAACACCTTGAGTTTTGTTTTTTTGTTTTTTGGGGTTTTGGTTTTTTTGTTTGTTTGTTCTCTTAAAACTCAGAGAGGGTATGCCTTAAGAATAAAGGAGTCATCCTAAAAACTAAAGACAAAACCAAAATGGATCATTACAAAGTATAACACTAAGTACCCACAAGTTTCAGGCGATCAGCTAATAATTTGTCTGATAGAACAAAAAAAGTCAACATTGTTTAAAGGAAGAAAACAGACTCTAGAGTCTCTATAATGTATCATTGACAACATTCATTATCTAATCAAAAGTTAAAGGATATGTGAGGAATAGGAAAATGTGACCCATAATCAAGAGAAAATGTAGTCACTATAATAGACCTTGAGGTGATCTAGATGTTGGAATTTTCAGACAAGAACTTTCAAGCTTATAATATGTTCAAGGATGTAAAGGGGAAAAAACATCATCATAATGACTGAAAGAAGTGAAATCTTAGCAGGAAAATGGAAACTATAAAGAAGGACCAAATGACAATTCTGGAACTAAAAAGAAAAATATTTGAAATGAAAATTTCACTAGATAGCCAATAAGAATTATCCAGTATGAAGAACAGTGGGAATAAAGATTTAAAAACAATGAACAGAGCCTCAGTGCATTATGGGACAATATCAGGTAGTCTAAAATACATGTAATTGGAGTCCAGAAGGAGAGGGCAGAGAAAAGAGATCAGAAAAAAATTTTTGAAAAAATAATAGCTGAAAGCTTCCTAACCTGGGTGAAAACATTGACTTATAAATACAAGAAGCTCATCTAACCCTAAGGATAAATACACATAAAACCACATCTTGAAACATTATTGTAAAATTGCTAAAAACTAAAGATAAACTCTTGAAAGTTGCAAAGAAAAAATGACATGTGCAGGGGAGCAGTGATATAACTAACTGAAGAATTCCCATCAGAAACTTCAGAAGCTAGAATACAATGCAAAAACATTTTTAAAGTGCTGAAACCCCCCCAAAAAAAGAACTGTCAAGCCATAATTTTAACTCCAGCAAAAATATCTTTCAAAATAGAAGGTGAAATAAAGACTTTTGGATACACAAAATCAGAGAGAATTCATTCCAGTAGGCCTGCGCTACAAGAAATGATAGAGGAAATTTATCAGGCTGAAGGACAATAATATCAGATGGAAACTCAGCCCTATAAGAAGGAAGTATATACAGGAAAAAATAAATATATGTGTAAACATAAAAGATAAATGTAAAAAATAAATATTGTTTGGTGGGATTTGTAATGTACACTTGACCATTGAACAATACAGGGATTGGGGCTCTGACCTGCCCCATGCGTGAATAATCCATATACAACTTTTGACTCCCCAGAAACTTACGTACTAATACCTGCTGTTGGCTATAAGCCTTACAGATAACATAGCCAATTGACACATTTTGTATGTTATATGTGTTATATACTGTACTCTAACAATAAAGTAAACTAGAGAAAAAATATTTTTAGAAAAATCATAAGGAAGAGAAAATATATTTATAGTACTGTACTGTATTTATTGAAAAAAAATCTCATATAAGTGACCCTGCACAGTTCAAACCCTTCTTGTTCAAGGGTCAACTGTATACAGATGTAAAATACAGGACGAAAATAGCACAAAAAATAAGAAAGGGCTAATGGAATTGCATGACTAACAAGGTTCTTACATTTTATGTGAATTAGTATAATATTAAATCTAAGTTTGGTGAAAAGTATGCATAGTATAATAACTAGAAAACCACTAAAAACAAACACCCCCCAAAAAAGCATAGCCAAAACTAAGTCTTGGAGGAATTGAAATACCAAAAAAAAAAATTAGGTTAATACAATACATGAAAGGAAAGAAAGAACAGAAAGAAAAAACAAGTTATGGATATAAAAGAAATAGAAAAATTGTAAACCTAATCCCAGACATATCAATACTTGCATTAAATGTAAATGGACTAAAAACTACAGTTAAAAGGCAAAGACAGTCAAACTGGCATAAACCAAGACTTTCCACAATATAAAATATAAAAACACAAATAGTTTGAAGCCAGATGATGGTGGAAAAGATAGACTATAAACAGTAAACATAAGAAAGCCAGTGTGACACTATTAATATTGCCAAATAGACCTTCAGACAAATACCTTTAACGAATGCTAAAAAGGTTAGTTAATAAGGAAAACATAACAATTATAATTATATATGTATTTACTAACAGATCTTTAATAATAGTTACAGATTTTTAACATCCCTTTCTTCAGTAATCAGTAGAAAACTTAAACAAAATATTAGCAAGTGTATGGACTATTTGGACATTATTAACCCCTTTGACCTAATTGACATTTATAGAACACTGCCCCCAACAAGTGCAAATTACAGAATCTTATCAAGCATATGAAGCATTCACCCAAGACAGACCTTACTGAGAGCAATAAAAGAAATATCAATGAATTTCATAGGATTAAAATCTTACAGAGTATATTCTATGATCACAGCATGATTACATTATATAAGTGGCAAAAAATAATCTAGGTATTTGATAGTTAAATAACATTTCTAGATAGTGTTTGAGTTAAGGAATAAATCACAAGGGAAATTAGAAAGTAATTTTAACTGAGTGAAAATGAAAGTACAATTTATGAAAATTAATAGGATTCACTAAAACAATAAACACAGCAAAAAAGAAATTTGCAGCTTCACATGCTTGTATTAAAAAAAGAACAATGTTTAACATCAGTAATTTATGTTCCCACTTTAAGAAGCTATAAAAAGAATAAATTAAACCCAGGATAATTAGAAGTACATAATAAAAAATAGGAATAGAAGTTAACAAATAATAGAGAAAACCAATGAAGCCAAAATTTAGTTCTTTTAAAAGATTAATAAAATTAACAAACACTGATGATAATAATTAAGGAAAAAAAGAGTGAAAACACAAATTACCAACATCAGCAATGAAAAGAGGGGCATGAACCCATATCCTACAGAAATTTTAACAATAATAACTGGATAGTATGAACTACTTATAGCCAGTTGATTTGACAATTTGGATGAAAAAGCCGCTTTCTTTGAAAATACGCAATTTACCATAATGCCACAAGAATATTTAGAAAATCTGAATGCCCTTATTACTATTTTAAAAAGTTGAATTTGTAATAGAAACTTTTCCACAAAGAAGATTCCCCCAGGGCTAGATGGTTTCACAGGTAAATTCTGTCAAAATTTTAAATAAAAAATGTTTATGCCAATGAAATACCAACAAATAAACTACCAGTCTTACACAAATTCTTTCAGAAGATAGAGGAAGAAAAACTTCCCAGTTCATTGTAAAAGGCCAGTAACCCTGATACCAAAATCTGACATAAACCTTATAAGAAAAGAAAATAATCCAGGGGCGCCTGGGTGGCTCAGTTGTTAAGCGTCTGCCTTCAGCTCAGGTCATGATCTCAGGGTCCTGGGATCGAGCCCCTCATCAGGTTCCCTGCTCAGCGGGAAGCCTGCTTCTCCCTCTCCCACTCCCCCTGCTTGTGTTCCCTCTCTCACTGTGTCTCTCTCTGTCAAATAAATAAAATCTAAAAAAAAGAAAAGAATCCAGTATCCCTCATAAGCGTTCCAAAATTCCTTAACAAAATATTAGTATGTATAATCCAGTGATATATGAAAAAAATATGATTAACTGTGACTAAGTGGGGTTTATCACAGGAATGATTAGTTGGTTTAACAGAAAAATTAATTAATGTAATCCACCATATTAATAGTATAAAGGAGAAAAACCATATGATCTTCTACATAGATGAAGATAAAGTATTTGGCATAATTAATACCCATTCATGGTTTTTTAAAAATCTCAGAAACTAGGACAAGAAGGTAACTTAATCAATCTGATAAAGGGCACCTACAATAAAAAACCTACTGCTGACATCATATTTAATGATGAAACACCAAACACTTTCCTCCTAAGATCAGAAACATAGCAATGATGTTTGCACTTATCACCTCTATCAACATTATACTGGAGGTTCTAGTCAGTACAATAAGGCAAGAAAAGAAACTGAAAAACAAAGATTGAAAAGAATGATTGTTTATAGAGAAAATCCTCAGAGATCTAATAAGCAACTAGTAGAATCAATAAATGAATTAAGCAAGGTCAACGTACAAAACTCAGTTGTGTTTTTATTTCTTAGCAATAAGCAATTGAAAAATGAAATTTTAAATGGAATTTCATTTACAGTGACAAAATACATAATAAATTTAGCAAAAGACATAAGACCTATACACTGAAAACTATAAAACATTGATGAGAGAAACTTGAGACCTAAGTAAATGGACAGATGTTCATGAATTAGAGGATTTAATTATGTTAATATGTCAATTCTTTTCATACTGTTCTGTAGATTCAACACTATCTTGATCAAATGGCTAGCAGGACATTTTTATATAAAATGATGAGTTGATTCTAAAATTTTTATAGAAAAGCAAAGGACCTAAGTAGCCAAAACAGTCTTGAAGAACAAGGTTGAAGGCCTTACAGTTCCTGGGATTTCAATACTTATAAAACTGAAGTATTATATATAGTGCATAAATGGAGCAAAATAGAGTCTAGAAATAGACCCATACATATATGGTCAATTGATTTTTCACAGATCACCAAGCAGTTCATTGGCAAAAGCCAAATGCTTTCAACAAATAGTGTTGGAGCAACTGCTGGGGGAAAAAATAGGAATCTCACACCACATACAATTGATATGAATCATAGACCTCAATATAAAGGCTAAAGCTATAAAGTTTCTAGAGAAAAACATAGGAGAATATCTTCACAACCTGAGATAGGCAAAGATGTCTTACAGAGGTCCCAAAAACATACAATATAAAAGAAAATCCTGATGAACTAGACTTCCTCAAAATTAAAAATATCTTCTCATCAAAACGACAAGGCAAGACACAAACTGGGAGGATATATTTGCAATACATATATCTGACAAATTGTATCCAGAATACATAAGGAACTCTGACAATTCAATAACAAAATGATAAAGAAACGAATGTTTCAAATGGGCAACCTCCTCAATCAGACAAAAGAATATACACAAATGGCTAACCAGCAGCTTAAGAGATGCATTTCACTTTAATGACTTAAAAGATGCCATTTCAAAAACATTCTTCTTCAGGGAAATAAAAATTAAAACCACAATGAGATGCTATTTCACCCACCCGCTAAAATTGAAAGGACTGACAATACCAAATAGTGGCAAGGATCTGGAGGAGTTGGAAATCTCATGCATTGCTGGTAGAAAAGTAAAATGACATAACCATTTTTGAAAACTATTTGACTGTTTCTTATACACACATTTATTGCATGACCCAGCAATTAAACACATACTTATTGCATGACTCAGCAATTCCCTTTGTAGCATTCATGCAGGAAAAATGGAAAATGTGTCCTTTAAAAGATTTGTACAAGAATATTTGTAGTGGCTTTATTCATAATAGTCAAAAACTGGAAGCAACCCCAATATCCATCAACTGGTGAATGGACAAATATGTATGGTTTATTCACACAATGGAATACTTATAATCAAAAGTCAACATACTTCCCAACTTGATCTGTAGATTTAATGCAATCACAATCAGACTTCCAGCAAGTTGTTTTGTGGATATCAACAAGCTGATCCTAAAGTTTATATGGGGAGGCAAAATACCCAGAAGAACCAACACAATATTGAAGGAAAAGAGCAAAGTTGGAGGACTGAAACTATCCACTCCAAGACTTACTGTAAAGCAACAGTAATCAAGACAGTGTGGTACTGGCAAAAGAATACAGAAATAGATCAGTAGAACAGAATAGACCCACATAAATACAGTCAACTGATTTTTGACAAAGGAGCAAAGACTAGAGTGGACCAAAACCTTTTCAACAAATGGTGCTGGAACAGCTGGATATCCACATAGGAAAAAAAGAATCTAGACAGACCTTATGCCCCTCACAAAAGTTAACTCAAAATGGGTTATAGACCTATATATAAAACACAAAACTATAAAATTCCTAGAAGATAATATAGGAGAAAATCTAGATGACCTTGGGTGTGGTGATGACTTTTTAGATACACCACCAAAGGAATAATTCATGAAAGAAATAATTGATAAACTGGATTTCATTGAAATTAAAAACATCTGCTCCATGAAAAACAATGTGAAAAGAATGAGAAGATGAGAATATGAAGACGAGTTAATGTCAAGGGAGTAAGACTGGGAGAAAATACTTGTGAAAGACATATCTGATAAAGGACTGGTATCCAAAATACACAAAGAATTCTTAAAACTCAACAATAAGAAAACAACCCAATTTAAAAATGGGCCAAAGACTTTAACATGAATAGATGCTCTTACTCCATATATCATCAGGGAAATGCAAATGAAAACAATGAGATACCACTATTAGAATGGCCATTAGAATGGCCCAAACCCAGAACACTGACAACACCAAATGCTAGTGAGGATATGGAGCAAAAGAACTCTCATTCATTGCTGGTGCTTGCTATGAAGAGCTAGGGATTGACTGGAAGGGGTCATGATGAAATTTCTAAAGTGATGGAAGGGTTCTATATCTTAATTTGTGCTGTGTGAGAAGGATATACATTTATCAAAACCCCATTGAATTTTACACTTAAGTTCTGTGCACTTCACTATCTATAAATTTTGCCTCAATTAAACAAATAACAAAATTAATTTACGGAAAAGATAAATTTATGTAGCAGCCTTTCTATCTGGTGATAATAATAATTGACCTGTTTTGAGCTTTTACCTTGACCAAGTACTAGTCTTAACAGTTTACATGTTTTATCACCTCTAATTTTTAGCAAAAATCCAATAACACCCTATTTTACAGGCAAAAAGAGGAGAATTAAGGTTTCTGCTCTATATAGTTTGAAGTGGCAAAGCCAGGATTTAAACCCAAGATTTGGAACCCACAAGCCAAGCTTTTAACCTCTCTTTCCCACTCTACTGCTGTCTTTGAGCTCTTCTCAAGTTTCTTTGGAGACAATAATCAGGCCAGGAAGAGCAAGCAATTAAGGTGGTGCCTGCAGAGGAAGAGTAGATTGAGATCCTGCCAGATTGGCATCTGTACTAGAAAAGTTCTAGGAATAATGAGCAAGTGGAGATTCCCAAAATACTGTGGAGGCCACAGTTTGATAGGGTCACTGTGCTTGCTTAATTCAGACTTGCCAACCACTAACAAATCCACTCTCAAATGAGAGGTCCATAGCATACTCTTGTAGAAGAATCCCGGGGCAGGACCCTTCTGTATCTGTAGATGACCCTTCGTTGAACAAAGCACCTATAATGTTAAAAACTTCATGAAGATTTGAAATCCCCATCATAAAGGAAAGAAGTGGGATCAAACACAAAGTATTCACCTCCTAGGAGAAAAAAATAAGTAAACAAAGGAGACAGAAAAAGAAGGGTCCATCAGGTGTGCATATGGTACAGTAAAAGACTTGGAAATTATTATAAGCTCAAACTGAATTAGAATGACTCACACAATGTTCTTTCTCCAAAGTTTATACAGTAATTGAAATTAATGTATAGAAAGTGCCAGTTACCTGGTAGGCACCCAATAAACAGTTATTACTGTAATCCTAACAGGATTCATGACTTATAAAAGATAGAAAACAACCCTGTCTTAGCAGTGGGTAATGATCAGAGCTCAGTTAGAATTTTAATCTTTCCTTTAAAAAAAAAAAAAGTAAACTGAGAAGGGGTGAAGGGTGATAAAAACAAAAGTTTCAAAAGGTCTTCTAGTGGAGCTGAGACAGTGAAGAAGAAAGGCTAGTGGTCAGTCTAGTCCAGAGATGTTAACTGGAATGAGCTCTCCTCCAAGCCTTCAGACAATAGGAGCATAGGCAAGGAGTGCATGGCTTTACATCTCCCCTGTGAAGAATGCATGGCCTGGAGGAGGCTAAAGAATTTACCACTGACTTCTGTTTTTAAATGTCTTAGAAGATGTCGCTATCCTTGATTGGTAGAACAGAGAGGGTCTAGATGATGCCCAAAGATCCTTTCCAGGTATATAATGTCCAACTCCATGAGTCATTTATAAAGATGAAAGTCCACATCAATGAAAAATATTTGTCTTTGTCATTTCAGGTTGTTAAAACAAACTACCATAGACTGGGTGGTTGTAAACAATAGAAATTTACTTCTTGCAGTTTTGGAGGCTGGGAAATCTAAGATCAAGGTGCTGGCAGATCCAGCATCTGGTGAGGGCCCACTTCCTGGTTTGCAGATGGCCATCTTCTTGCTGAGAAGAGAGAGGAAGCAAGCTTTATTATATTCCTTCATATAAGGTCATTGATTCTAATTACCTCCCCAACGCCCTCCTAATACCATCACTTGGGAGTTAGAATTTCAGCATACGAATTTTGGAGGGACATAAACAGTCCATGACCATATTCATTAAAAATTTCTTATGCCCCTTGTAGAGCTGTCTTAGAAAATGTTAAATATGAAGAAAAAAATACACAGAGAAACAACTGTATGCCAAACACAAAGAAATCTGTCATTTATACATGTGCATTTAATAATAAGGTTATACAAACTGATCATATAATAGGTTCTGGAAGTTGAGAGATCAAAGTTGATTTGAGAACTGTTACCAAAAGATGGTTTTATAGTTCGTGCGTGTGTGTGTGTGTGTGTGTGTGTGTGTGTGTGTGTGTTTTCAGAGAACTTTGAAACCTTCCTGATATTTATTTTGGCCACAGCAATCCGTATCTAAATAATGGCTGTTCTTTTAGTCTATGAGGTGTCTGTCCCCAGAGACTTCCTTTCCATATCTGTTTAAGTAATTTGCCAGGATTCTGTCTGCTAAGAAAATGAGAAACCTGGTGTACAACCTCTGCCTAGGAAAAATTGGCCAGATTCTGTTTCTTCAACTCTCAGACACCAAGAATAAAAAATATAATAGGAAGGGCCTTTAGGGCTCCTTGGACCCCCTCATTATGTAGATGAACAAATTTAGGTTGAAGGCCTTTGAGAGGTATGGTTTATGCAATAAGGAAGGAAGACCTTGACCCAACACTCAGATACCAATGAGTCCAAGGCTGGACAGCCTTGTTGAAAGAGAAGAGATGAGTATATCAACTTCACCTGAGGGGGAAACTAGACATTGCTATCGTATTGGTTACACTCTCAAATTAAAATACAATATGAACCCAAGAATGTAGGCTGGAAATTATGCTATCACAGAACAAGATTGCAAACCTTCTCTTTTATGTTCTTATGCCAGACTGGAAGGCCCATGGTCCCAGAGGTCACAAAAGAGAATTCTTCAAAAAACTAGAGAGTATATTCCCTGACCCATTTGGTTCCCCAGAGACTCACGCTTTCTCTTTCCTTTATGTCCAGGCTCCATCCAAACACACTTCTCAGAGTGTTATCTAGGTCAGGGTTTCTCAATACTTTTTTTTGTAATTTAATGTCTTTTTAAAATTTTAATTGTGATAAATACATGTAACATAAAATCTACCATCTTAACCATTTTTAAGTGTACAGGTTAATAGCCTTAAGCATAGTCACATCATTGTACAATCATCACTCCCATCCATTCACAGAACTCCTTTGATCCCCACAAATGGAAACTCTGCTAATATGCTGAATTAATGAATTGCCATAGCCAATAACTCCCATCTCCCCACTGGCAACCACCAGTCTACTTTCTGTCTCTATGAATTTGACTACACCAGGGACCTTGTATAGGTGGAATCATATAGTATTTTTCCTTTTGTATCTGGTTTATTTCATTAGCATAATGTCTTGAAAGGTTCATCCATGTTGTAGCATGTGTCAGAAATTCTTTCCTTTTTAAAAAGGAATTTCCTTCCTTTTTATGACAATAATATTCCATTATTTGCAACAGCTAAAAAGTAGAAGCAAAAATTCCAATTTTTCTGAGGAGTCACTTGGGCCGTGGGAGAGTGTGGTAAATCAATAAACCTGACCATATTTATTGATTGCAGGGGGTAATCAATAAATAATGCCTGGCATTAACAGAGTGATTATGCTTCCTCCAAATGTTTTCTTCTATAAAGCTTCTTCATGCTCTTGTGCTGAAGCTTTGCCCAGCTATTTAGACATAATACCTATGCAATAAGAAATTGTTGGTATGAATCAATGAATGAATGTGGAATAACACGAAGGATGGTTGGAATACATTTGCTGTGCATTTTCTGTATCTTCTTTCAGAAATACCACTAGCGATTTTTCTTTCTCTTCTACAGATTTTAATTAAGATGTAAACCTCCAAAATGCAGAGTTTATATGTTTGCAAACTGAATTCTCCCCCTCTCCCCACCCCCAGATCACACAGATTCTCTTTGCCTCTAATGCTGATCTCTCCCCAGGCAGCCTGGTACCATTATGACACTTTCCAGGCATTAAATGCCTATTTTGCACCAGACACTATACTGGACATGTTGTCTTATTTAATTCTTACAATAATCCAGTGAGGTGCGTTATTGCATCATTACATCCCATGTTATAGAACAGAGAATCGAAGTCTCAGAGTTGCAAGTTGGCTCGAGGAGATTTTGCAGTGGGCCATGGCCTAGACTTCAGCTAGGTTGGCCGGCTCCAGAGCCACTTGCAGGAACCACTTTCAGTCTGTGGCCTGGTGCGGAGGGCACATGAAGGAGAGGTGATTTTAAGGGAGAAATCCTGTTTCTGCATGAAGGGCTGGTATTTCCCTGAAAGCCTATACAAGGGAAAGGCTTCCCTTCCTCCAGATCATAAAAGGACTGTGTCCCAGAGAGCTAGGGTAGAAGTAGGAGGAAGCCTGGTTATAGACAATGAGGAAGGGCGCTGTTACTGCACAGTGATGGAGATCTTGGAAACAGCCGAGGCTGCAGTCTGGGATTCATCTGACAGTCCAAGAAGCTGGCAGAAGTGAAAGGACAGCTTCCCAGCCCTGGCCCCCCTGCTCACCTCAGAGGGCCTTCTGCTGTTGGCAGAGTATATTTTGCTAAAGCAGTACTCACATGATCCAACCAAAGCATGTAAAATATTTAAGCCTCTGCCCTCAAGATTCTACCACAGAGAACTCCACCCCCACTTTGAGCTTCTTAAATAGCTGAAATAGACAAAGGGACAGGGAAGGTAGGGCTAGTGGACAGGTGACCAAACTTTGATACACATGCACGCACTCATCTTTCTATGTTAAAAAGGCCATCCCTGCTCTTAAAAATGAGGGCTTGGTCAGACTTAAAGCATTTCTTTAGAATAGTAAAGGTGTTGGTATATCATGATTAAGAGGTAACAAATCCTGGGTGCCTGGGTGGCTCAGTCATTAAGCGTCTGCCTTCGGCTCAGGTCACGGTCCCAGGGTCCTGGGATCAAGCCCCGCATCGGGCTCCCTGCTCCAAGGGAAGCTTGCTTCTCCCTCTCCCACTCCCTCTGCTTATGTTCCCTCTCTCACTGTCTCTCTCTCTCTCTCTCTGTCAAATAAATAAATAAAAATCTTTTAAAAATAAAAAAAAAAGAGGTAACAAATCCTGAATAGTAATCAGCCAGTCTGTGTGCTAAATGCCTAATAAAAATTGGATAACTATATAATTTAACAGTGATGCAGGGACGACAGGTGTAAACCAAAACATAGGATCACCCTGTAGAAGAATCAACTCTTTGAATCTTCCTAGCAACCCAAAAAAAGTAGACAGTATTAGAATCTCTCTTTTTATAGGTAAAGAAAGCGAGTCTCGGGGAGCTCACACAGGTAGTGTGGCCCAGCCAGGATATTACCCTAGAGGTATCTGACTTGAAAGCACTCTTTCTTTACCACCACCTCTGACTGCAGACACCTGAGCTGCGTTGTAGAGTAGACCCAGCACTGTTGGACCCCGTTCCTGGTTCAAAACACAAACAAATGAAATTCAAAGTGACCAGATGGCAGGAAACCCAGTGACTGGGGACTATTTCATTCAAAAATCTGTTTAACACTAAAGCTAGAGGGTTGAGTTAGATTAATTGGCTTGTAGGAATGGGGGAAAGAGTGTTGTTCATTTGCTTTTGGATTTGGGGAGAGTAAAGAGAATAATAAGCAAGGTGAAAAAGAAAACCAATAGTTGGGGTAGAACTGTTAACCAAATAACTTCACTTCTTGAAATAATCTGATGCTAATTTCACAGAACCTGAGAAGTTATATACTCTGAAAACAAAGAGAAGATTTTTTTAATGGATAAATACCTAAAATACTGGTATTTATCATTTTGAAAATATAAATATATCATCCATTTGGCCGCAGGAAAAAAAATCATTTTTCTCCTGGGCCAATTGTAAAAATGGAGCCAATCTCTGATTTTGTGAGTTTTGTTTTCCTATTGACAGTTTAGGCTATGACCCTCACCCCCAAAATTTACTGAGCACTTTACTATGTGGTAGGCACTGTTCTAAGCACTTTACTCGTATCATTCTCACAGCTCTCTGGAATGGTTGTCCCCATTTACAGATAAGGGAAATGATGCACAGAGAGGGTAAGTAACTTGCCCAGCGTCACACAGCTAGTGTGTGACAAAGCTGGGATTTGAACTCAGTTTGATTCCCGAACCCATGCTTTTAACCCCACTTTCATACATTCTCCATTCTGGCTATCAGACTTCAACATATTTTCAGAATACTGAATATTAATACATCTTTGAATAAGAGAACATCATTTCTGAATTACATGCCCCCCTTGGGTGTACTTAGATGTTGGAAAATACCCTTGAATTAATAATTAATGTAATTAAGATCGTCATCTTATCTTAAATGTCTGGAGCATATCAATATTTTCATCTTCCCTTTCAAAATGTCCAAGGGGTGATCATTTTATTACATTTTGAAGTACAATTGAATTCTGTTGTTTTTCCTAATAATGACTGTACTAATCATGCTAAATTGCCTCAGAGTGGGAACTATAGAGAGAAAACTCTTTCAGTGCCTTTGAAAATATTAAATTTGATGCACAAATTTCAAAGGAGAATGATCGATTAAAACTTGAGTATTTGTTTGGTTTGGTGGCGGGACTACGATCCCGGGCTGTCTGCAGGACCCATTTTGCGAGTTCTGGACTCCGGTGATTCAGAGCTGAAACCCTGTGGACTTCTTCAGACAGTGTCAGGATGTGGTATGCTTTGTGAGACTGTTAGTAAAACTGGATGGGTCAAAAATAAATCAATGCCATTGAGAGTTATACCGAGACAAAAAGCATTCAGAAGGATAGGAATGGAAATTTCTCTTCTTCCAGTTGTAAATAGATGTCTTTGTTGTTTTTTTATCCCTTCTGTTTAACATCCAAACTAGTATTGCCAGATAAAATACAAGGCACACAGTTGAATTTGAATTTCAGAGCAAAAAGGAATAATTTTTTGGTATTAGTATATCTGATGCAATATTTGGGAATAATTTTTTTAGTATAAGTATGTCCCATGCAATATTTGGGACATTTATATTAAAAAATTATTCATTTTTTACCTGAATTTCAAATTTAACTGGGCATCCTGTATTTTTATTTGCTAATTCTAGCATGTAAGTGTAGGTCTAGCTGGATTAATTTAAATCCATACTTTATCAAAGAATAGAAGATAGGCAAGGTGAAGAAGGGAGAGAAAAGAGAAAGGAGAAGAGAGAGAGAAGGTAAGAAGGAGTTCTGGCAATCTGCCAAGTAAAATAACGAACATTTTGCAAGAAAGAAATCCTAAAACTGAGGTCATAGGATGGAAAAAGTCTGTTTCACAGACTCTTTAGCCTGAACACTGGCCAAAAAAAAAAAAAAGCAGGCATCCTATTAACATCTGAATACCAAAGCTCATCCAGGAATGGAAAGATTTGGAATTTGAAGATCCTTAGCTTCCAGCTTTGTTAGAATACCACAATTCTTTATTAATTGCAAAGAGGATTTTGTTTTTTCAGTGAGATGCGTAGGTAATTCGATATCAAAGAAAGGTAACTTCACTTTATGTTACTAACATGCATTTGAAACTTCGTGGATAACCCTTTGTTTGCTTGCCTCGCACTAAAATGCAAAAAAAAAAAAAAAGATATATGTATATGTATGTGTATATATATATATATATATATATATCAGATACCTGATATGGAGAAGAATTTACCTCTGTTTAAAAATCACACAGTTCTGCTGTGAAGCGTGAAGATGGCTTTTTTTTGAAAGTTAAAAAATATTAACTGACAGCTTCAAGACAGATTTTTTTTCTTTAATCTCTAACCAGACAAATTACTAGAAGCAAGAAACCTCTTGCCTTAATCTGGACACTTCACAGATGTGACACTGTTCTGTAGGAGATGGCTTTTTAACTGTGGATGGGGGAAAATAACCTTTGGAATTTTTAGGATGTTATTACAAGCAAGTTTACTAGTTTTTGACTTTCTAAGCCACAGCTGGAGCCAGCCTTCATCGGGGTAAGAATATTTTCATGCTACTATTCTATCTTTTGTATTTCAAGAGTAGGATTATTGCATTTGGGGGAGTATGGCCTTTGAGGCTTGTACTGTCTGTTGAATATGCAAATGTGAGTGTCCTATAAAAGGGGAGAGGAGCTGACAGTTTCCTTCTGTGCCGTAAACTTAAATACTCCAACAGATGATACATCCGGGCTGCTGGAGCAGGAATTGGATCACACCATCATGTGGGATAAAAGAAAATTTTGTATTTCTTTGAGAGGTATTAAAAGGGCTGGGCTTATGGCCTCCCTCAGAGCCAAGCAGCTGTGTGCCAGGCTCTCATTTCTGTAATTGTTGTATTGTTATTGTTGCTTAAAAAAAAAAATCGACCAAACAGTACAAGGAATTTTATGGCCGAATTATGAATCTGCCTGACAGTATTTTCTTTTAGATTAGTGAAATAGGAACCATCATTGCTTTTTCTATCCTCTTTCCTCCATTCTGCATCTTTGTTTCTTTTATAAGATACACTGTGTCGTTAGTTCAGAGACTGAACAATGTTATTCCATATATTTTCCCTTAAAGAGACTTCAAAAAATTTCAAAGCCAGGCTCTCTCCACAGAGCCACAGATGGCATCCCCGCAGGCCTGGCCGCCTGTGTAAATGCACTGAGAAGCCACAGAGAAACACATCAGTCCACCTGTGACAGCCAGGTTAGGAGCAGATGCCGTTTCGATAGGAGAAATGTCCAAAGGAAATTGTCAGGTGACCTAAGTAACAGAGAACCAATCGGTATGGTGAATTTCAGTATTCCAGCCAACTAGTTACTGGGTTTTTTGGGTTTTTTCCCCCAATCCAATCTCTTTACTGTGGTTCTTATCCAGGGTGCACATCGAATCATCTGGGGAGCTTTTTGAAATATGAATAGCTGTGCTCTGCAGTCTGTTAATTCGTGCCTGCCCCTGTGAATCTGATACACATCCTTGGTTGGAAAACCATACTCAGGAGGGCCCAAACCCAGCTAACCTTCAGAATCACTGAAAGGGCTTTAAAATGCAGATTCCTGGGCCACTCCACCAGAGATTCTGATTTGGTGTGGCTGGGTTTGGGCCTAGAAATAGTATTTTGGATAAGTTTCACAATTAATTTTGATGATTAGTTAGACTTGGAAAACCACCTTTGCCCTAACTGGGTCATATTAATTTCAGCAAAAAAAAGGGGTTTTGATTAAAAAGAAAAATAATCTGGTCGTGAGTACATTACGTTTGGAGCAACACCCTATGTTTGCATTGTTTTTACCTTAAACATTTTCCTAGCTTTATCCCAGCCTGCTTCTCTCCCATCTCGGTAGAAGAAATGTCTGATCCTTTTCTCCTCTGGTGCCCCTCACCTCATCTCCTTCCTCCTATCTTGTTCTTTTCTTAGGTACTCTTCCTACCTGGGCCTGTAACCTGTTCATATTTTCCCAAACAAAACAACAGTCACATCCATCAACAATTGTAGCCACTCGCTCTCAAGGGTCCTCTTCCTAACCACCTGTCCACTACCTGTCTGCTACTTGTGGGACACCACTGGGCCAAACCAGTGGCCCTTTCTGAGTCTTTAATTCCCTTGATGTCTTTGCAGCCTATGACCCTGTTCATTGATCAAGCCCTCTTTGAACCATCTGTTCCTTGTCTGCCACCCTACGAGGGTTCAGTCTTTGGTCTGTTTCTTTTTCTCTACATCCTTCTCATGGTGATCTTTTCCATTCCCATAGCTTTAACTCTCATCTCTGTCCAGATACCTCTCAAATTGAGATCCCTAACTCTGATGTCTTCCTTGAGCTTCTAACCAGTCTTTCCTGCCATCTACTGAGACCCCAGATCCTACATATTCAAAATCTAATACTCCTCTCCATTCTTGCCCCCAGCTCTTACTTTTATATTGCCTACTTTTGCTAACAGTGACCTCCAGTCTCAAAACCATGGTTTCTCTCCCCTTCCGTGGCCCCAACACTTGGTAACTTGCTATATCCTATCAAGCTCTATGCCCAGAGCTTCTTCTACATAATTCTTTTTCTGTAAGTCTCTATGGCCACCTGAGTTTAGGCCTTCCCTTTCTCCCTTCCCTGTCCTCTATAGAAACCTGATCTCTCTGCCCCCAATTGCTTCATACCATCTCTACGAAGCTGCCAGATTAACTTATCTAAAGTACAGTTCTGGGGGTGCCTGGGTGGTGCAGTCAGTTAAGCGTCCGACTCTTTGTTTCAGCTCAGGTCATGATCTAAGGGTCATGGGATCGAGCCCTGTGCAGGGCTCTGAACTCAGCGGGGAGTCTGCTTGAGACCCTCTCTCCCTCTCTTTATGCCCCTCCCCCCAGATAAATAAATTTTAAAAAATACAGTTCTGATCATGCCACTTCTCTGCTCTAAAATGTTTGATAACTATGTACTACCAAAAATTAAGTTCAAATTCCAAACCTGGATTTTAGAATCTTTTGTGATCTTACCCTATTTCTTTCTCTAGCTTCATCTTCCACTATCTACCCTCAGTCCCCACATACCCAAAGCAAGATCCAAACTGATACTTGCTATTCCTCTGTCATGCTCTGGGATCTTTCTTCTACCTACCTCTATTCATGCCATTCTCTCTGCTGAGAGTGCATTCTTCTAATTCTCCTGAGAGTCTCTCTTGGTTCTCACATGAGATCCTTTCCTACTTCTGTGATAATGCCACATGAGTTTCAAATTCTAGCTCAGTCTCTCTCTCTACCATTATTCCAAATATATGGGTACCTGATTTTGCCCCTAATATATTTCCTCATAATATAATAAATATATTAGTAATAAATATATGATAGGCATATAAAATCACTACAGAATGAAAATTCACCTTAGTTATTGCCTGAACATTTTGAAATGTAGGTTAGTCAGGCATTAGCACAGTGACCTAGTAACATAGTACGTCTCATGGTCTAGAACTGTATACTTTAATCCACTGACTAGGTGAACCCAGGGGCTGGAAAAGCAAATAAAGGGCAAGAAACATGATTAGTTGCTTTGTTGGTTTTAATTTCTAGAATTCAGAGATAATATAGGAACTGAATTCTGAAAGTCGAGTGGCTCTCCATGGTGAAATCCAAACATTCCAATACCTAGTACTTCATTTTAACCAATTGCAACCAAAGACATGGCACAATGTATTGATGCTGACCTTCTTCCCAGGGCTTTTGTGTTACATCTGAGGTCTAAGCCAGAGTTGGTAGTTATATTCTTAGTTTTTTTTTTTTAAATACATCTATAGACAAAGGGAGGGTGTGAGAAACCTGTAGGCCTGGTGCCTATGTCCGTAAGGTATTATTGGATGCAGTAATGGCTCTGAGACCTCAGAGTCACACGGGAAGTTCAGAGACCACAGGGCTTAAATATTTCAGACTTAAACTTCTAAAACTATTCCAAACCCAGGTGAACTGATGAAGATAGTTCTCACAGTGGAGAGGATAAAGAAACTTAAATGGAATTAAAGCTTCTACATTTTACTCAAAGTGGATACCAGTAGGCTGTGATAAGTGATCTTTGTGTGGCAATACTGAGAACAACCCTTCAGAAAACAATACAAGCAATATACTCAAAAACATTATAAATAAATCAAAATGGAACTCTAAAAAATGTTCAGGTAGCCCACATGAAGGCAAGAAAAAAAAAGGAATGAGAAACAAAAGATAAAAACAGTAAGTAACTGACAATATGGCAGACTTAAACCCTAACATATCAGTAATTACATTCAATGTAAATGGTCTAAATACACCAATCAAAATACAGAGATTGGTAGAGTGGATTTTTTGAAAATGATTCAACTACTTAGTGTCTACAAAAAACTCATTTCAAACACAATGGCTTACATAGGTTAAAAGCAAAGCTACCAGAAAGATACATCATGTAAAAATTAATTTAAAAAACTAAGAATGGCTATATTAATATTTTAAAAGTAGGTTTCAGAGCAAGGAAGATTACAAGGGACAAAGAGGGAAATTACATAATGATAAAAGGATCAATCCACCAAGGAGATATGCCAACCTGAAATGTATATTTAGAAACAAAAGCACTTCAAAATACATGAAGCAAAAACTGATGGAGCTGAAAACATAAATAGACAAATCCACAGTTATAGTCAGAGATTGCAAAAACCCATTCTCAGCAATTAATAGACTACTAGACAGGAAATCAACAATGATTAGAGGAATTGAACAATACCATCAAGCAACAGGATCTAACTGACATTAATAGAACACTTCACCCCGCAACAGTTAGAACACACATTCTTTTCAAGTACCCATGGAACATTCACCAAGATAAACCTTATTCTGGGTCATAAAACAAACCTTAACATTAAAAGAATAGAAATCATATACAGTATATTCTCTGACCATAACAGAATCAAACTAAAAATAAATAACAGAAAGACAACAGGAAAATCGCCAAACACTTGGAAATTAAACAGCTTACTTCTAAATAACCATAGGTAAAAGAGGAAATTTCAAAGGAAATTTATAATACACATAGAAATGATTGAAAATGAAAACATGACATATCAAAGTGTTATGGGATATAGCTAAAACAATATCAAGATGGAAATTTATAGCACTACATGCTTACATTAGAAATGAGAAAAGAGCTCAAATCAATTATCTAAGTCCTGCCTTAAGAAACTAGAGAAAGAAGAGCAAAATATACCCAAGGCAAGCAGAAGAAAGGAAATAACAAGAATAAGAGCTAAAATCGATGGAACTGAAAACAGGAAAACAGTTGAAAAAATTAATAAACAAAAAGCTGATTCTTTGAAGAAATTAATAAAATTCTGGCAAGATTGAAGATAAAAAGAGAGAAAATAGAAGTAACCAATATGAAGAATGAAACAAAGGGTATCGCTGTAAGACCCTGCAGACGTCAGAAGGATAAGGTAACCCTAATGAACATAACTCTAAACACATAAATCTTGCAATTTACATGAAATGGGTCAAATCCTTGAAAACCCACAAATTATGAGAACTCAGCCAAGCTGAAATAGTTAACCTGAATAGCCATATAACTGTGAAAGAAATTTACTTTATAATTTAAAAGCTCCCCCCAAAAAGAAGTCTCTAGGCACAGATGTTTTCACTGGAGAATTTTATCATTTATGTAAAGAAAAATTAACATTAATTTTGTACAGTCTTTTCCAGATAAGATTCCCAAATAATATGAGGTCAATATTACCCTGATGCCAAAACCAGACAAAAACAAAATAAGAATATCATAGACCAATATCTCTTGTATACTTCAAAATTTTTTTTAAATTTTTTTCAAGAAAATTTTAGCAAGTTGAATCCAACAATGTATAAAAAGAATAATATACCATGCCATTTATTCCAGGTATGCAAGACTGGTTCAATATGTGAAAATCAGCCCATGTAATCTTTTATATCAACAAGCTAAAAAGGAAGATGCATATAATCACATGCATTGATGCAAAAAAATCATTTTACAAAATTTGACACCTATTTGACACCAGTCTTATTCGATGTAACACCGGAAGTTCTAGCCGCTGCGGTATGGCAAGAAATAGAAGGCATACGTATTGGAAAAGAAGAGACACAGTTGTCTCTATTTGAAGACAACATGCTTGTCTGTATGGAAAATCCCAGAGAACCTATCAAATAGAACAAACAAATGAGTTCAGGGAGATTATAGGATACAAGATCAACACACAAGAATCAGTTGCATTTCTGTGTACTGACAACAAGTAGGAACCAAAATAAAAATACAATACCATTTACAATTGCTTCAAAGAAAGTAAAGTACTTAGGTGTAAATCTAACAACATGTGTACAGGGGCTCTGTGATGAAAATTACAGAATACTGATGCCCAAATGCCTAAAATGTTCTTACTTGATGTCCAAAACTGTGTGTCTGTCAGCACTGTGGATCATTCTTTCCTTGCAAAAGAGTGTTAACTCTGATCTGTGGTGAGCCTTGGACATTTCTGGGTAAATACGTAAAAGATCAAATGCTTAAATAGATAAGAAATTATTGGTAGCATCTACACTGATATAAGTTTTCCACTGTCTCAATATCAAAAGCCCAAGAATGCCCAGATTCCCAAAGTGAGTCAGTGCTTGGATTGTTTTGCATGAACGTAGTCAGCCGGGATCAACAGCGTTGGACTTGAGCTTGAGGTGGAATTTCCAAATTTTCAAATGCTTGGTGACAGCCATCCAGCACCCCAATGCTGGGCAATCCAAGGCATGAGTCACAGGCAGACTCTTGAACAGTCAGTGAGGGCTGAAGGGATACCCAGATTGGCCCCCAAGCTCCATTGTTAACGGTGCCACAAGACACGTAGCTGCCCCGGGGGCTGGGAAATAGGCTTTAAAAAAACACAAACAGGCTGCTAAAACAGTGGTCCACAGGCAAAGGGTAGAGATGCCTGGTTAGAGAATGTTGTTGCATAGAACAGAGTTTTCAAACTGGGAAGTTTAAAGATGTTCTGGTTCCTGGAACTTTGGGTTAGCTCCAGGATCAAGATAACACTGTGTTACTGCCCAATCCTACAGATGATACACCCTTGGAACTCTATTTTGAACAGCCTGGGAATATACAGAGAAGTTTTGGAGAAGGAAAAGGCAGACATAAGCATCATAGAACATCATAGATGAGACCTCGTGATACAGGCCATAGATATCTTGGCAGCAGGCAAACACACTGTCAGGTATTTGGTTACTGCCTTATTGATATTCATAAAGTAGTTACATCTGTTACATCACACTGTCTTCAACAACAACATGTGAAGAAACCGACTTGGTTTTATTATTCCCATCATAAGTACTAAACATCAGAGCCAGGAGAAGGACTCAGCCCCTCAGCTCTGAGATACCTGGCAGAGTTGTCAGAGCCTGAACTGAGTTATCAGAGCCTGGATCCTTACTTAGCACTACCTGTTCTTCTGTTTTGATTCCAAGGGCCTTTCTACAGAACAGAATGTCTTTCTTATTTTTTGAAGAAGAATTAGCCTTTACAATAGAAGTATGTACAGAAACCTAACTCATGATCTTACTAACTGTTCTTCCTTACTACATTTGCTCTATAGACCTGAAACGTGCATTTTTTTTCTCTGATAAACTCTAGGCTTTTACAGATGGTCCTTGGGTTGGAAAGTCTTTTTTGAGGTAGGATAGCTACAATCTCAAACACACACACACACACACACACACACACACACACCATACCCAGAACAGGGATGGACAGAAGGCCATCTCATTCACCTTCAGTGCTGCCCAGCTAAGTACATGGTAGGACCCCAGATGGCATCAAGAATTCTCAAATCTGCAGGAACCTGATCCAAAATCTTGTGGAACTCCTCCTCTCCAGCTTTCTCCTGCTTCTACTCTCTGCCTGTGAAGAGCCAAGTGACTGTCTTTTCCTTGGGGTGGGAAGCAAAAAGGAGTTAAGGGACCTGATGCCTTCAGATCTTACAGGCATGGGAAGGGCCTCACCTCCTCAGAAGAAAGAGAGGAAGAGGAGATCAAAGGGAGCAGCGAGGCTGGCCAACTCTTTCCCCATAGTCATCCAGAATTCCACCAGTCCACAGAAATCTCACACTGCGCTGTAGAATGTGCAGAGCTTTCATTAGTCCAAATTCTGGGCTTCCAGAGACCACATGTCTAGAGCAGAAGGAAGAAAGAGCAATGTAGTAGGGCAATAAGTATAACTTGATTCTCTTTTGTGGCAAACTAAGTGGGTGCAGATGTACCTGTGTAGACTGGGGATGCATACCCCGGATTAGGCCTTTTACATTAAATGTAACGCAGAGTTTAAATAATAGAAGCATAAGATAACCTGGCTTAAAATTAAATACTGTTCAGCTAAGATGCAGTGATTTTTAGCTTCCTGGGCACAAACCACCAAGTCTTGCTGCTATAACATGCAGCAGTGTTGGGTATGAGAAGACGGAGGATGGAACTGTCTTAATGAAACTTTTTACAGTTCTTCCAAGCAGCCAAGATTTTATGTGATAATCTGTCAAATTGATTTCTTGGGCAATTCATTTGTGAATTTTATCTGCACACTCACCAAAAAAATACTCATCATCATTAATTTTGTTTTAATGGGTTTGGACAGCTAACTGTTGTGTGAGGCCATCAGGCTGTGAAGAGTGAGTGTGCCCCATGGGAAGGGGGTGACCAGTGTTCCTAAGTGCCCCATTAGAGTAGTTTGGGGTGCCTCCCCACACAGACAAGCTTTTCACAGCTTCTCGGGAGTTCTTTAGCTAGGGAGAGGGACTCTGTGATTGATAATCCATATTTTTACAGACACTTAATTTTACCTTCTTCCTCAGTTCTCCTATTTTATGGCTTGCAGGTGTGCTTATATGTGCTCGTGAATTCTCAGGATTCTACATTACAAATGTAATCCCATCTCTAGTGAAGATGGAGTGCTATTTTGTGAGTTTGAGAGATATTCTATTTATTTAGGTTGTTGGAACTAACCATGGTCATTTATAATGAAAAAAGTGGAAGCAGGGATAACTACCTCCTGCATCCTGTGTAGCTCTGGATATGCACGGAAACTCAGAGTTTTTACAGAAAAATACATTTCCCAGATTTTTTTTCTTTGCAATTTAAAGGCACACTTCCAGCCTATCCCAAGAGCTCTCGCTAAAAAGAATATATTTATGCTCATAAATGTAGGTACCTGGCATTAATCCCCTGGTCTTCGGTAAGCTGGTGAATTAAATGAGTCAAGCTGTATGTATTCAAGTAGAAGTATGGAGTGTGCTAGGGTCTCACCTAGGAGACTCACCTGTGGGGAAGCCTGAGCCATCTGAGGTATGAGACTGGCCCAGTTGTGGCATCTAGAGCTTACCCAGTCCAGGAGCCCCCAGGCATGGGTAACTGTGGAGCACTGGAAATGTGGAGAGTCTGAGCTGAGATAGGTTCTTAGTGTAGAGTACACACCAGGTGTCAAACACTTTGTACAAAAACAAAACAAAAACAAACATAGACAATCTCCATAATTTTTATTGATTACATGTTGAAATGACAATATTTGGGGTATATTGGGTTAAATAAATATATTATTAAAATTAATTTCACCGTTTTACTTTAACATAGCTACTAGCAATTTTTAAATGACATAGGTGGTTCATATTCTATTTCTGTTAGCACTATTCTAGAGAATCCACTGGCATGTGGGGTGGGCAAGGAGAGGTCTTATGGAAAGCAATGCAAACAATTTCAAACTGATTACTAGGCATTCCTGTCCTGATAGCCCTGGCAGCCCTACCCAGGGGCTTCTCCTTGGCTGCCCTTGGCAGCTTCAGCATGCACCCAGCATAGCCTGTGGCCAGCTTCCCTCTCCTCACCCCTTGCTGCTGCTCTCCTGAGCCTCTCCCTCCCTCCAGCATAGCCCACACTCCAGACAGCTCACATTCTATTGGCTTGAGCCTTTCCTCTCTCCAGCAGAAAATGAAGAGAGTCTTTGGTTAACAGGCCCATCCTCCTTAGAAGGCTTTCCTTTAGAGTATCAACCAACAATCTCTCCCTCAACTCAGATGTTTTAAAAGCTCTGAAGGCAAAATGAAGAGAGTCTTTGGTTAACAGGCCCATCCTCCTTAGAAGGCTTTCCTTTAGAGTATCAACCAACAATCTCTCCCTCAACTCAGATGTTTTAAAAGCTCTGAAGGCCCACAATTTAAAAACAAAAAAACAACAACAAAACTCATTTGGTAGAACTAGCTGCAAGGTATTTATAGCTTTGATCTCACTTCCTGTGACTGTTCATTCATCTGCCCCAGACCCTGCCCAGGTGTTGTACAGAATGCGATGGAGGCATCAGTTTGCCTTTCTAAAAAGAAGTTCTGAATCCCCAGACACATCCAGACCTGAGAGTTTCAGAAGGCCTTATGGACCTGAAGCAGTTTTTCCCTCCCTTAAAAGCTGGCTTTTCTCATCCATCCAGGCTGCCTTAAAGATCATCTTCCTGCAAGACAAGCTTAACCAGGTCATTGTCCTCCTTTCAGTCCCTTTAAGGACTCCCACGGCCTCCAGGGCCAGGTCCCAGCTCCTTAATGGCTGTCCGGGCTCCTCATCAGCAGGTATTGATCACCTGCCACAGGTAGGCCCTCAGACAGGGGCTGTGGGGCCTTAAGACACTTGAAATACAGTCTCTGACCTTAGAGAGGGGAGATGAACCACGAGGAACCACAGTGAACAATAAAAGAATTAAACTCAAAATGAAGGCAATTAGCTGCGAGTGCAGGCCAAATATGAGAAGCCAGAGAGCAGGGCAGCAGGGGCTCTGGGGTCCCAGGAGGGCTGGACAGCAGGAAGAGGACTGGGGCCAGAAGAGGTGAAGGGAAGTGCAGTTTCCTGCTTCCCCACCTGGACATCTGTCTTCTCCAGGTAGTTAATGGGGGTTGGCCTATTGTCTGCCTTTCAGTGGGCCCAGGGGAACCCGAAGGATCCTGCCTTCTAGAATCGAATGTGTTCCCTGTGTTTTGTCATTTGAACTGATTCCTTAGAAACACATAACCAGATGTTGAAGTTCATTGTTTTCATCCCTGTGTCATGCTGAGCCCAAATTAATCTGCCAAATCTGTCTCCCACTCTCCCTCACCTCTGGACTACACATCAAGTTGCCAGAAGAATTAGTGGTGGTGGTTGGGTAGTCCTTCCTTTCAGTTCCCATTTGTTGAGGTCCTACTGTACACAAGGCTCTGAGCCTACACTGTTGGAATCCTATAGCCCTCAGTCCCTTAGAAGACTTACTCTGTGCTTTAAAATTTGCAGAATGTTTTTGTCTACATGATCTTATTCAGTTCCCCAATAATCCTTTAAAGTTGAGGAGATGTGTATTATTCATTCTCAGTTTACAGTCAGAAATGGAGGCCTAAAAAGACCCAATAATTTACTCAGGTCCATTAAGCTAGTAAGTGACAGAGTTAGAGGTCAAAAATTAACTGCAAATCCAGCACGTTTTCCAATACAGTAGTCACCCATTTCCTATCTCACTAACCTGAGGGGTTAAAAGCTTTATTTAGGGGCACCTGCGTGGCTCAGTAGGTTAAGCATCTGCCTTCGGCTCAGGTCATAATCTCAGGGTCCTGGGATCGAGCCCCGAGTCAGGCTCCCTGCTCCATGGGGCATCTGCTTCTCCCTCTCCCTCTGTGCACTCTTTCTCTTTCTCTCTCTCTCTCTCAAATAAATCTTTAAAAAAAAAAAAAAAAGATGTATTTTAATTGACATATTGCACATTTGAAGGTCATTGAGTAGGTATGGACGCATGCCCACTACTGGCCCAGACATGGAACTTTTCTTACCAGTTCCCGAAGCAGCGCTGGCAACATTCAGCCACTTTCCAGAATAAATCTTAACAGCTATGCTAAAGAATACCCCAAATTCATAAAGGAAATGTTGACCCAGCCATGTGAAACAATAGAATGGAGCAGGGGAGGCAGCAAACAATTTATGAGTATTGGTCGCAAAAATGACCCAAGATGTGGGATCGGTTAAAAGAGCTACACTCTTGTGGGTAAATGAAAGGGAGGTGCAAGGCTTTCCTAGATAAATTCCATAATTATGAGATTACAGTGTATCATATAACCAAATGACAGCTTTTAATGATGTTTTTATTCCTGGCAGCGCAAAAGCTTTTGTACCATATCGTTTCTCAGAGAGAACCACAGTTCTGAGAGAGCATTTTCTTTTCCCCTTTATAGAGAAGGAAACTGACAGTATTACCGGCAGGTCACCGAGCAAGTAAAGAACACTAGGAAGCAAAGCCAGGACCTCGTCCACTCCCACTCAGAGCACCTGGGCTCCCGTGTAGCTAACTGCTCACGGCTCACACCAGCTATGCCCCGGCTTTACACGGCCATCGGATCAGGGAGTCAAGGGTCACCAGATGGGTCTTCCCTCAGTCAGAATTTGGCCTGAGTCCATAAAATCCTTTGAAAATCTAAAGCACCCATCTCTACTTTCTGGTCTGGAGAGTTCTGAAAAGTACTGGGAAGTGAAAAATCTGTATTTACACAGTGAAAAAGGCTGCTTTTTTATGGGATCCCTTGACATTGGAAATAATGATGCAGCAGGAAATGGAAGAGGTGTTTTGAGTGCTTTTCTTACTTACCAACTTAAGAGTATAAATAAGGTACCAAAAATCACTGGCTTTCGAGTTCATTCTTTTATTAAAAAAATAAATTAACAACTTTATTTTTCAGTAATAAGGGAAAACCAGAACGAAGTAGGTGGTATCACGGGACAAAGAGTCACTTCAGGGAGCCATTCCCCTATTATTGAGGAACCAGCGATAAACGTAAGGTCTACAAATTACAGGATCCAGGAGGCAATGTCTCTTCTCTCATGCCCACCAACTCTGTAATTTTTCTTTGGTTGAAATCACCTTGACTTCTATAAAAAGTATAAGTGCTTTTCTTTAATAGAAAAGATTTACAATTACTGTAAATGATGATACTAGATAAGAAATCCTAGTGGCATATCAACTGTTTCCATATGAAAATTAGGTTTGGGCATATCCCGTGTTTGCAATATCTGGGGGATAGAAAGAAGGGTTATTTCCAAGAATCTGACTGAAATATACACAGAGAAAAATAAGATTTTTCTTGGGCGCCTGGGTGGCTCAGTTGGTTAAGCGACTGCCTTCAGTTCAGGTCGTGATCCCAGGGTCCTGGGATCGAGTCCCGCATCGGGCTCCCCGCTCTGCAGGGAGCCTGCTTCTCCCTCTCCCACTCCCCCTGCTTGTGTTCCCTCTCTTGCTGTGTCTCTCTCTGTCAAATAAATAAATAAAATCTTTAAAAAAAAAATAAGATTTTTCTTGCAGAATCCCATTTAAAGTTCCCCATTCTGGGTAGTAATGTTAACGTTACTACCAGTTAATACTGACTTGAGTTGCAGTCAATAATGGACTTCGTGTCCATCTGTTTTTGATCCCCCTTCTCCACTTACTCCGTCACCCACTTCTTTTCTCTGTAACCTCATCGCGGCCTGTTCATTTCCATTTGGTTCAGTTGGGGAATCTGTTAATTTGTTAGGTTCCTGCTCTGTCCCGGGTCCCGCACTGGAAATAACAAAATAAACATGGGACAGTGGCATGGCCTCAGCTCATAAGAGGTTCACCCTTCACGGGGTGAAGCTGAGACATAAGGAAGGCATTTCAGTGGAAGGTGACAGCAACTGTGATGGAGGTGTGCATCCAGACAGGCTGAGTCCCCCGCAGCTGCCAGAACAGCTCCAGCCCCAAGAAGCTGAGCCAGCTGCGGGCTTTCACGCTGAGTCTCTGCCCGCTGCATTTAACCTGACCTGATAACCTGACTCTCCAGAGCACACAAGAGTGTCAAGCATCGTCTGGGTCCCAGAAGTCCGGAGGAGGGGAGAGAACTACTGGCACCCAGCCAAGAAAACGGATCCTTGATGGGGTTCAGAGAAGAGGGGACACCAGGGAAGGTGGGTCATCTGGTGGACTTCCTAGAGGAGCAGTTCTGGGGATGGACCCTCAAAGATGTGTGCGATTCAAATTGCAGCGGAAGGAGGCCCGGCATTGCAGGAGAGGACAGAGCACACAGCACCGTGGGGTTTGGTCCTGCTCCCTCTTCTCCCCTCCCAGGAAACTCCTTGGAGGTCTTCATCAGCCAGTCTTCCTCCTGCCACCTCGTATCCCAGGCCACAGACACCACCTCCAACCTCCATAGCTTGGTAACCTCTTCCCAACTGTTGCTGCTGTGGATAAGATAGAAGAGTAGGAATAAGAACAGTGCTGCTTCAGAAGGGGCCAGGAGCAAGGGACAAGCAGAATTCTCTGTCCTGTCTCCCTGGCTCCAGGGGCCACCCCGCAGATGGAAAATGTCAGCAACGGCCAGAACCGGATTTAGCAGCTAGGACTTTTCTCTGCCTTGGGACTCAGTGCTGCAGGGGAAAGGGCTAACAGTGGGGTTTGGCAGGAGGAGGGCTCAGCCCAGAGGAGGAGGTGGGGGCCCAGCCAGAAGGCCACACCCTCCCTGGGCTCCAGCAAAGCCCTGACCTTGCCACTCTGGCAGGCTCAGCCGCCAGCCCCGGAGGCTGGCGACCAGTCACTGCTTCCAGAAGCTCCACCAAGAAGGGCGAGAAGGCTACTCAGCAGGGTCCTTGACACCTTCCATACTTTAGATCACATTAGTTAATTACGTGAACTTAGTCCTTCCCTGGGCCCTAATCACTAGTTAAATATCCTCCTGAAACAAGACCACCCCCAGAATGAATGTCTACCTTCTCGCCAACAGTGCTCCTACTGGGGGAACTTTTCCCTTAGGTTCATTTTTCTCCTGATCCAGTCACACGCTCGCAGGCTCTGCACGGCTTGTCCCACGTCCCATGGCCTCTCACTGATCGCAGGGTGGCCACTCGCTTTGTCACCGCTGTCTCCTTGCAGGAGGGAAAAGTGGCCGATGACACTTAACCGAGGCCCCTGCTCTCCTGCACAGCTTTTCGTCTGAAGAAAGAGTTGGGGTGTCCCCACTGACACCAGTGGTCTCTAAACCACCGGTCTCGGTTATCACCAAAGCCTCTTCACCTCTAAAATCCCTCTTAAGAGGATTTTCCTGGCACACGAGGTCCCTTATGGTCTGAGTCTTCGGACTGTGGTCATGAGTGAAGCCTTCCTTTGGGGAAGGCAGCTCAGAGAAAGCAGGGAAATGCCCCAGCTTGGACACCAGCTGGGGACAAGGGCACAGGAACATCAGCAACACTGGGTGCTCCAAAATAACACTCCCAAACTGCAGGCCACAGAAGGTCAGCAGGTACATGCATTTTGGGCAGAGCTTTATTATGGTGTCTGGATTTTTCATGAAAATAATCTGGGTACAGATGCATTGAAAGATCCTATACAGAGCTCTTGGTGCACAAATAAGACCAAATTTCCCCCAGAACCTCTGGCTCAGCATGGGAGAAGTTAGCAGTGATGGGGCACAGCCTGGTGTGGAGACCAGCCTTGGTGATCAGGCAACCTGAGAATTTTCTGGAGCTGGGAGTGTGTTGCAGGTGGGAAGTGAGGAAATCCTGGTCAAGATTGTTTTGGTAAAGAAAAAGAAAAGGCAGGGAGGGAGCCTCTGACAGGGCTAAAAACTACCCGCTTGGCCTCAGCTTCCTAAGGGACTGGGCCTCTGGACCCCAAACAACAGCAAAGCAAAGTTAGGGGGAGTCCCTGTAATACATATTCCTTACATACCATTGTCACTGCCTTTTGTGCCCCACACCGAGATGTTCAGACAGAATGCGCCCCATATGCCTGACACCACATCCACACTGCCATCTTCGTCCTTCCCCATATGGCTCCTCCTGGCCTTCTCCATCAGGAAACTAAAAGAAAGAAAGTCCAGGGGCACCTGGGTGGCTCAGTCGGTTAAGCGTCTGCCTTCGGCTCAGTCAGGATCTCAGGGTCCTGGGATCCAGCCCCACAACGGGCTCCCTGCTGAGTGGGGAGTCTGCTTCTTCCTCTCCCTCTGCCCCTCGCCCTGCTCGTGCACGTGCTCACTCTCTCTCCCTCTCTCTCAAATAAATAAATAAAATCATAAAAAAAAAAAACTCCACCATGCCTGCATAGAAACTCTTCAAAACACAAATTTAATATTTTTTTAAAAGATTTTATTTATTTATTTGATTGAGAAAGAGCACAAGCAGGGGGAGGGACAAGCAGACTCCCTGCTGAGCGGGGAGCTCGACGAGGGCATGATCCCACCACCCTGAGATCACAACCTGAGTCAAAATCAAGAGTGGGATGCTCAACCGCCTGAGCCACTCAACCGCCCCTAATCTTTATTATTATTATTGTTACTGTTATTATTATTATTATTACCTTGTATTAGGATACCTTTAACCAAAATATATTTGTCAAAAGCCAGATCTTTACTGGGAAAAGATCTGGATGAAAAGTTAGCGTACACTACCCCTTCATTTCCTGCAGGAATTCTAGCAGCAGCACATGGCCATTAGCCTCGCACCTTTTATTTCACAAACAGCTACACGGTTGGCCAAGGCCCAGGGTGTCTCCAGGTTCCGTCAGAGCCCTTTCAGTTGTAGCTTTGATTCTGTAGTAGACAAATTTGCCCAGCCACTTTTTGTTGTTGAAGTTAATAGGCAATAAGCTTTAAAAAAGTGTGGTTATTATAAATTCAATTACCTCTTAAAGTAAATTTTTATGTAACTTATTTTGAGCTCATTATTTTTCAGCCCGCTAAAGGCATATTTTAAATGTATTTCATTCCACTTGTAGTCATGGATCAAGTTCTTCTGTGCAGTGTTATAGCTCTTGTCTCTTATTAAGGAGGGGCATGTGCTTAGGACTTTTCATTAAGTAAATACTTGTGTGCCCCTGGCACTGGGGACACAGAAAGGAGTGAGGCTGGCATTTCCTTCAAGGAGCCCACGAGTCAGGTAGATGATGGACTCTGAAGACAGATAATTACACCATAGAGTGGAAAATGTGCTAATAGACAAGTGTACAGAAGGGGGTAATTAATTAAGGTCACTGAGCATCAAGACGATGTGCCCTTTGGGGTGGCATTTGAAGGGTGAATAATAGATGAAAGCAGGGAACAGAAAGAAGGGCATTTCAGGCAGGAGGAGAGGTCAAGGCTGAAGGTCAGACAAGTGGAACTCTACATAGTTTGCACTGTTCCAGTATTTCATCCAAGGGCTAGGACAGGGTAGCAACAGCAAAGAGCTGAGGCCAGGCCATGAAGGGCCTTGTGGGCCTTAACAAGCAGCAGGGACTATGAATTTCGATTATAGGTGGACTGCAGCAAGATGGGCAGCAGAACCTGGAGAAAAACTTGAGGCAGGTAGTTGCTAAGCTATTACAGGGGAACCAGAAGTGTGAATTAAAGCAGTATTGTGAGGAATGGAGGAAGATGGGTTCAAGAGAAGACTTAAGAATTGAACATACACCTCTAGGAGTTTTATTGTCTGTAAAGAGGAAAGGGAGGAAGTCAGCAACCATGTGCAGATGGCCAGGTGGATAGCAGTGCCACAGACTTGGGCACACAACTCAGCAGTGCATGTTGGATTTTAGGTGGGGAGATGAGGGGTTCTGGTTTTAGGCCAGTCAAGGTGGAGGCACATTCAAGTGGAGATTCATTTATTTTCTTCGCAAACATTTGTTGTGTGGTTATTCGATGCCAAGCATTTTGCTAGACACTAAAGATGCCCAGTAGAATAAATGTGGTCTCTGGCCTCAAGGAGGCCAGAGTGCCGAAATGCCAGGGTGCACTTGGGCCTGTAGAATTGGCTCTTGGAGGATGAGGTCATAGATGTCATCCTCAGGAATTGATGAGGAGGTGAGAAGGGGGAGGAGAGAAGAGAACTGAGGACAGGATCCAAGGGTAACATCAGCTTCTGAAAAGTGGCAAAAGGGATAGATTCATCAAAGGAAATGGGAAGGCAAAGATAAAGAGAACCTTAAGGATCAGAGAAGCTGGGCAAGGAACATTTTAAGGAAGGAGTGTTACATGAATGTCACATAAATCAATGTGAACAAATAAGACAAAGAATCAAAGGTGTCTGTTTCATTTGGCAATTGAATATCTCTGATAGCCTTAGCGTATGCATATGAATATGCAGACATCTGTCATTTAGAAAGAATCCTGTTCTTGCTGATCAGAGTCTGAATGCTTTGTTGGGACTCTCTTTGGCCAGATTTTAATCACTTTGCACAGATAATGACAAGCCTTTGATTTATGTCTATAGCTACCATTGGCAACACATTGTGACTCTGCCCCTTGGCTCTATCTATAGAGTGTCAGAAGGACTACTCAGTCTAGTACTTTTTATGTGATTAAGAAGTAGTTGAGGGGCATCTGGGTGGTGCAGTCAGTTGAGCGCCCGACTCTTGGTTTCGGCTCAGGTCATGATCTCAGAATCGTGAGATGGAGCCCTACATTGGGCTCCATGCTCAGAGTAGAGTCTGCTTGACATTCTCTCTCCCTCTCCTTCTGGCCCTCCCCCCATGCTCTCTCTCTTTCTCTCAAATAAATAAATGAATCTTTAGAAAAAGAGAAATAGTTGACTGGTGTTGGATTGTAACCCAGTACAGAAAGTAAATATGCAAGTGTCCATATGGATATAAATAAGTGATTGAATAAACAAATAAACAGGGTGAATAGGTGAATTTCTTGTACAGAATAATACCAAATAATTTCTGTGGATACTGTCCCTCAAGGAGGTGGAATCCCTGTCCCTTAAGCATGAGTTTTACTTAGTGACTTCCATATGCGGTCTGGAAAAGGAGATTAAAGAGTAACTTTACAGTAGATAAACCTCACAAACACAACTTCAGCCAAGTGATTAAGCTTAGCATCATAAGTGATAAAGTCATGTTGATAACAGGCACCCTTGATACGATGAAATAAGAATGACACTTTACCTCTGGGGTCTTCCTCCCAGAACCCCAATCTCATCATGAGAAAAACATCAAACAATCCAAACTGTGGGACATTCTACAAAGTACATGGCCAGCGCTCCTCAAAATGATCAGGGTCATCAAAAACAAGGCAAGACTGAGAAATTGTCATAGCCAAGAAGAAGAACCTTAAGGAGACATGACAACTGAATGTCATGTCTGTTTATCCCAGATGGGATCCTGGGACAGAAAAAGAACATGCTGCATGAGAAAGGATGTATGAACCTTGGAAGAGGGAGAGGGTGCACCTAAAATGGTAGAGGTTTCCAAAAACAAGGTGCACCTTCTTTGCAGTGTTGTCTAGTGTTGGTCCTGAGCTCAACTGATTTTCTACCATTGTAATGAAAAACTATGAACCAGGACTCCTGACCCATCTAAAATTGGAAACTCAGGAAATCTGCATGGGGTCCTGTCTCTCTCTATCTCTACTCCTGTCTTCTGTCAATGAACAGACCCACTTAGGCAGGATTTACACCATGACCTCTAGGATAGTAACTGCATTTATCATGATTATTACCAGTTCTTTTATTATTTATTTATTTCTTTGAGAGAGAACGCAGAGCGAGCAACAGAGAACACAAGTGGTGGGGCAGGGGCAGAGGGTGAGGGAGAAGTAGGTTCCCCACTGAGCAGGGAGCCCAATTCGGGGCTCTATCCCAGGACCCTGGGATCATGACCTGAGCCAAAGGCAGATGCTTAACCAACTGAGCCACCCAGGCGCCAACTGGTTATTTTCTTAAGCAGTAAGTAGAACAAACACTACTCTGCAGTCACATTCTGTTTCAAAAATATGCACTACCACTTAAAATTTTTCACATGAATTATTTTCTTTGCACTTGAGATTTCTTTCTGCCACCTGAAAGTCAAAGAGATGAATCTGCAGAAAGCTGGATAGGCAGCAACTTCCTTCTGCAGTTCTACTCATCTTGACTTAATCCCAAAATATACCTGATCTAAAACCATGAGGAAATGCTGAAACTTTTTTGTGGAGTGACCTTGACTGATGCCTGTGACCCTGTTTCCAGGCCAGTGAATGGAACCCTCCTCTGCAATAGATATGGCGGGGCTTAATGTGCATGAGTTGTTTGATCCATTCTGTATCACCACGAGCGGAACAACTCCCGAAAGGATGTAATTGGTGGATAGAGATGCATGTTGAATGGGTAATTGTTTCCCATTGCAAAAACCAGCTGTGCATACCTGAAAATGAGTATAGAACATTTAATATATTTGGCCTAATTTTCAACCCTATTCACTTAAAAAAAAAAGTAGTGAATTAATCCTGGTATATATGAGATTTTTTTTAATTGAGATTATCTGCTTTATATATTCAGACCACCTGAATTAGTTTTATAATGAAAAATTCTGGAAGTATCAGAGATAATATGTGAAGCACTACAAAAGTAACATTAAGCTGTATTTATGAAAATGCCTTAGTTTGAGTATCATATACAAACCTCCCGATTTAATGAATATCTAATAGGATGCTTTTTCTCTAATATGGGACATGGATGTCCTCTTCTCTTCTTTGCATTTAAATGGTCAGTTTGTTGTGTTTGTGGCAAAGAGGATTAGTGGCTTTAGTATAAAAGCCTGCAGCTTAGTCACAGGTAGCCAGAAGTCCTGAGGGCCATACATCCCAGGAAACTGGACAACTTGAGATGGGGGTTTGGCTGGATCTCTGCAGTATCCAGTTCTGGCTTGGTCCCCTCCACAATCACAGAAGCCAGAATGGTCATCTAGGTCCACAGAGCACAGGGCAAGGCTGTTAAAATTTGGTGATGAATCTCAAATGACCTGTGGGTATCCTAAACAAAGAGGCAGTTGGACAGGAAGGGAGCAACGTAATGAACAAGATGGAGAACTGTTGGAACTCTTGACTTCCAACATAGGACAGGTGTTTCTCCTGCTGCAGCTAATCCTGAGAAAGCCTAGATAGTGGATTGTGTCCCTCACATGACTCTGTACATTCGGAAGGATGTCAGAGAACTTACAGTAGACAGAGAAGAGAACTACAGAGATGTTTCAAAGCCTGGAGAATAAGACCTGTGAGGAAAAATAAAAGGGGCCAGCATTGTCTGACAAAGACAGAAGATGGTTATTTGTGCTGCTACTTTTTATATCTTTGCTGGGTTTACTTATCGGCCTTTCCCTCCAAAAAGCAGTAAGCCACTTGAAGGCAAAAACCTTTTCAACTTTATATCACTAGCAACTGTTCTTTGGAGATTGTCAATAAATTAAGAAGTTTATGTTTGCTGTTAGAAGTGAAATGGTCTTAAATTATAGCATGCCGATTGTTAGAAGATGGAGTGGGTAAAATAACACCAATAATAATATTGAATATTTATTGAGTGAGTCCTGTGTAACAGGTACTATACAAATGTTTCATGCATTTTCTCCATATAATTCCCACAATATTCCTGGGAGGTAAACATTCTTATTTTCCTGTTTTAAAGATGAGGAAACTGAGACAGAGCAATGCTGGATTTTTTGCACAAGAACACACAGCTAGTATGTGGCAGAGCCAGGATGTACATCAATAAATCAGGCCTTCTGACTCCAGAGCTCATGCTCTTAATTACTGTACATGTAAGTCAGAGTTCAATCTGGGAAAGAGAAACGACTCTCGGTATTTTAAGTAGAAAGGCACTAACCGTAGGGCATAACCCATCCGGAGGGCTAGGGAAGCTACAAGCATGGAGCCACCAGGAAATCAGTAAAGCCAGAATTACAGAAAACTGCTAACAATAATCTCAGAAGTCTGCAGCACCTACAGTGTTACAGAAGGATGCCTGGAGGCCACCGGCAGACAGCACATCTGCCTTCTGTGGAAGCTTATACACCTGCTTTCATTGCCCTGGGAGCAATAATGGCTCCCATTACTCTTTGACCTCCCAAACCCTATTCAGTGCCTCTCACTGGTGACATCTAGCAAAACCATACAGGCAGGGAGTGCAGTTCCCAGGCCTCTAGCCTCTGTGGTACAGGGTAGTGCTTTAAAAGGGAGCTGAGATGTCAACTGTGCTATTTCGTCTTGAAGAAAGTTTCGGGACTTCCCCAGAGAATGTAAAAGGCAAGATAACCTATAACCTTCTGTATTTCCTCCCAGGGGCTGTGGAACAGAAAACAATCTCAGGTGCCCCCGCACTGTCCATGGTTTCTGAAAACCACCATTGAAGAATTCTAAAACACTAACAATACTTCCTTAACTCATTAGTAATGATGGGTTTGTGCCTTATCCTGGGTATAACACACCTCTCCCTTGGAAGCATTCTTACTCAAATGGAAGGTGAGGGAAAAGTGGAGCCAGATGAGTTAACAAGCAGTCCTCTCTAGTGCTTTAATTCTGTGCAAAATTAGGTAAGATGGGAAGAATTCTGTCCTGTGGATTGGAGATGGCTTTAATGAGAAGGAGATCATTCACTTGAAATTGAGGCAGTGGTTTTTAACCCTGGCTGAGCAGTAAATTCATCTGGGCTGCCTGTCAAAATACCGATGCCCATGCCCAACCTAAGACCAATTAAATCAGATTCTCTGGGGATGAGGCCCATGAGCCAGTATTTTTTTCTTTCCCATTTATCTATTTCACTCATCTTCCTCACCAATCTACCTCTGGCCACCACCAGTTTATTCTCCGAATATAAGTCTGTTTTTTTGTTTGTCTCTTTTTTCTTCATTTGTTTGTTTTGTTTCTTAAATTTCACATATGAGTGAAATCATGTGGTATTTGTCTTTCTCTGTCTGACTTATTTCATTGGTATTATACCCTTTAGATCCATCCATGTTGTGACAAATGGCAAGATACTCTTTTTATGGCTGAGTAATATTCCACTGTGTATATACACCACATCTTCTTTATCCATTCATCTGTTGATAGACACTTAGGTTGCTTCCATTATCTTGGCTATTGTATATAATGCCGCAATAAACATAGGGGTGCTGTATCTTTTTGAATTAGTGTTTTCATTTTCTTTGGGCAGATAGCCAGTAGTGAAGTTACTAGATCATATGCTAATTCTATTTTTAATTTTTTGAGTAACCTCCATACTGTTTTCCACAGTTGCTGCACCAATTTGCATTCCCACCAACAGTACATGAGGGTTCCTTTTTCTCTACATCCTTGCCAACACTTATTATTTCTTGTGTTTTTTTGATTCTAGCCATTCTGACAAGTATAAAGTGATATCTCATTTTGGTTTTGATTTGCATTTCCCTGATGATTAGTGATGTTGAGTATCTTTTCATGCGTCTGGTGGCCCTTTGTGTGTCTTCTTTGAAAAAATGTCTATTCAGGTCTTCTGCCCATTTTTTAATTAGATTATTTGTATTTTGTTGCTGAGTTGTAAAAGTTCTTTATATATTTTGGATATTAACTCCTTATCAGATAGGTCATTTACAAATATCTTCTCCCATTCAGTAGGTTGCCTTGTCATTGTGTTGATGGTTTCCCTCACTGTGCAAAATGAACCAATATTTTTTAAAGCACCTAAGATAATGCTAACCCCATTGCTGAGAAGCCCCTATAAGGCTTTGCAATTTCCAGTGTGCTTTTACCTTTATTGGCTCATTTGAATCAACTATCATCCCATTTTTTTTTTAATTTTATTTATTTATTTAAGAGAGAGAGAGTGAGTGAGAGAGAGAGAGCATGAGCTGGGGGTGGTGAGGGGCAGAGGGAGAGGGAGAAGCAGAATCCCCGCTGAACAGGGAGCCCAATGTGGGGCTTGATCTCAGAACCCCGGGATTATGACCTGAGCCACAGACAGATGCTTAACTGACTGAGCCACCCAGGCACCCCTATCACCCATTTTATTAACGGGTAAACTAAAACTTCAGAGTTTAGGTCCAGAACTGTTGAAGGCATGCAGCTCTTCTGACTCTTTGTCCAGTTCTGTGTTATATAGGGGTTCCCAAACTTTGCTGTAAATCAAAATCACCTGGGAGGCTTTTAAAACCATGGATCCCCAGATCATACCCCTGTTACATCAGAATATGGGGGGTGGGGTGGGAGCTAGGCATCAGTATTTTTCAAAGATCCCAAGTGATACCAATGTGCAGTAAAGTTTAGAAACCACTGCATTATGCCATTCGCAGGCAACATGTAAAGTTGGTGTAGCTTAAAGGGCATGCATTTGCTAATTAGAAGGTTGTGCTTGGTTCTCTTTTCTAATCCTAACAATTTATCAGTTCAAATACATCTCTCAATTAGGGACTCTTTCGGCAATTAACTTATTAATAACAACAGCCACAAAAATGCAAAAACTGGTATCATGAACCAAAGAACAAATCTTAACCTAGTGGATGCCTGACCCTTTTAGGTTCAGTGCATTCTTACTGTCAAAATTATCAATTAAATAAGCCAACCATTAGTTAACAAACAGAATAGGCAACCAGCTTACTAATTTATTGACAACCAATTAATATCCAACATCACAAACATGAGCCATATATGTACATATCTCATATCCCCTCTGGTTAGGTATAAATTCCCCTTCAGAGAGAATTAAGTAAAGAAATGCCCATCATCGGATCCATGCAGCCGAGAAAACTTTATGTTCCCAGTCAGGGTCCTTGGACCTCTCTTCTGGTGTCTGCTTGGAAAAGGATCTTATTCTTTCACAAGCCGTACTTGAATTTGCTCAGAAACTGAATCCTCTAATAGCGAGAACATCAAGTTCAGGAACTACTTTTCTAGAAGTCCTTGTAACAAACAAGGATAGGAATTTTCAAACTGTCTTTGAGCAGAAAGCATTCCCTATCGAAGTGCTATTTCTAAAGCTTTGGATGTTTTTTGATAGAAATGACAGAGTACCTACAGCCTTCTTCTCCTATACTGCTTTCCGGAGGAAGCAATTTTAAAGTCTAATGTGTTCAGAGAATGCTCCTTTATAACAGTGGACTGCACTGCCCTAAATGGAAAAGATGGAGCATTTTCATATTTTCATGGTCACACGAACTCTGTGTGGCACTCACATCCTTCTGGGTGCTTTCCCTCCATGGGATGTTCAAGGAAAACGGGCCCAGCATTCCATTTGGAGAGTTCCCTCTGGGCCATTCAGCATCCCTAGGTAGAATTGCAATTCCAAGTGAAAAAAACAACCAGCACACTTTTAAAAATACACAACTTCAAAAAAAAAAAAAAAAACAGCTTTTGTGAGTTGTGTCTTTACTATATGCAAGAGAAGCGGGTAAGAGAGAAGTCAGAGCAACAAGTGTACAGAGTTCCCTTGCCCAGTCAGCCTCTGACAGGTGTATTTGCAAGGCAGCCCACTGTTCTGCTTTCAAACTAGGCCGTGGCTCCTAAACACGTTGCACTGAGCATAGCCCTCTTGTGGGCCACCTGCAGCTCGGTGCAGGTTTCTGCCTTCCAGCTCTTGTGTGAAGCCAGCTTCCATGTACATTGTGGAGTGTCATGCCATGTGTAATTAGCTTCATCAGAATTAGAAGCAAAGATGGGTCATTAAAACATTTAACTGGCACAAAATGGGCCTCTGGGATCCCAGTCTCCGTGAAGGATAGTCAGTGGGGGTACGCGTTTGCAGTGATGCTGACCAAAGCCTTCCCTTTCTCCTCCCTCAGCTCCTGCACACACTAAGTTAGTGGGATCTTTGCTGTCACAGACTTGTTCAATGTACCCTGTTAAAAGCAGGAGGTGTTAGAGAAGATTGACATCTGAAAGAAGCAAATGGGGGGCTGAAGGCTGAGTGGAGATGGGAAAAACACAAAACCTCCAGGAGATTTGAACACCCCTCACCTTCTACAAAAAGTATGAGCCTGCATTGTCCAATATAGGAGCCACTAGCCAGCCACATGTGGCCAGTGAGCATTTGAAATGTGTATATTATCATGTTGAATGATATGTTGGCGTAAGCAAAACATACTACTAAAGTTGGTTTTACTTGTTTCTTTTTACCTTTTTTAACATGGCTTTTAGAACTTTTTAATTACCTTTTAGGCCCACATTATACTTCTGTTGGACGGCTTGAATAATGGCTACTAACGCTTTTAGCTCAAGCAGCTGAGAATGATCTTGAAAAGGGACACACTAAATATTTAATATCATCCACTAGCATATGAATTACTCACAGCCTAACGAATTACCTCAAAACTTAGTGGCTTCAAACAGCATTTATTACTCTATAGTTTCTGTCCGTCAGGAATCTGAGCATGGCTCACCTGGGTCCTCTGGCTAAGGGTCTCTCACAAGGCAGCAAGGTGTGGGTGGGTTGTAGTCATCTCAAGCCTTACCTGGGGAGAGACCCACTTGCAAGCTCACTCGTGTGGTTGTTGGCAAGATTCAGTTCCTCCTGGGTGGCTGGGCTGAGGACCTTACTTCCTCCTTGGCTGTTGGCAGAGGTCCCCCGCCCCCCCCAGTTCCCTGCCACGGGAATTTCTCCATATGACAGCTCACAACATGGCAGCCTTTTTCCATCCAAGCAGGCTGGCAAGACGAGTATAAGAGTATGCATGCCAGCAAGCAGAGGTCACCTAAACTGGCAAATAACATCCTATCACTTTTGCCCTCCTCTGTTTACTAGAAGCCAGTCACTAGGTGCAGCCACACTCGGGAGGGGAGTACACAAGGACATAAATACCAGGAGGGGGGTTCGCTGGGAGCATCTTAGAAGCTGCCTGCCACAGCCAGATAATTAGAGTCCAGTTAACATAATATTTGTCCACCACTATAGTTGTTCTTTAATGTCATGTACTTACCCTGATGGATCTAATGCTCTGTATTTATGTTTGCTTATTAATGCATAAAGAAATTCTGAAATAATATAGAAGAAGCTACAGACAGGGGTGACTTTGGGGGATGAGAGTAGGAAGTAAGAGGGTAGAAAGAAGGCCAGGAGGGAGACATTTCATTGTATACCTTATGCTATTTGGGGAGTTCTGAACTATGTGTATGTATTACTTCAAAAAAACCACCATGAGAGTAAGGGAAATAAACTACCTCCATTCCCGAGCACTCTGTGCTTGGCTGTCAACCTTCCTCTGTGGGGCAGGATAGAGGTCCCTGACATCATCTGCCTCCTCTAGGACTTTGAAGCCCTTCAGGTACTCCCTCCTCCTTGCAGCTTTTCCCGAGCCGCCTGGTCTCCAGAACTCATCCACCCCACACTCTAGTACCACTGACTATATTTTTTTTAAATTAGTGTTGGTTTTCAGTTTCCTTTGATTTCCATTTATTCTATATTAATGTAATAGATACGGGTCCTATTGGGAAAGGCAGTTGCTCGATTGAGATTTCAAAGGCACACATTCATCTCATATCTCACCAGGGTTTAGCAGGTCTTCTAAATGAGACTGGTGTTTTGCGAGTCTTAAATGGTAGGAAATGAGATGCTGGCCCCCAGGGAAGACAGGCCTGTGTAGAAGGTAGCAGGTGCACTCAGCTTGTAAGTGGGAAAAAATGACCATTGGAACTTACTGGCCCTAAGAGAAAATAAGGTCATAAACAGAAGAGCTACAGTGCACCTTCATCCTCCACCACAGGATGAACGTGGCAGAATCAGATTATTTGTCGATTTCACTGACAACCGGAACAGTCCCCGGAGGAGGACGTCCAGGAAGGAGATACGTGTGAGCAAACACCATCTCCCTATGAACCACCATTGTTTCAAAAGATGGATAGGAAAACATCAGAGCTGAAAACTCGTAGGTCATCTAGACCACCCCCTTTGTCTTACTCCTGATTTCTCTATTTGCTTCCAGACTAAGTTACTTCATTTGTGCTTTGGATGCACTAAATCACCAACCCCCAGTGCGAGCCTATCCTAGCCTTCCTGGCTCCCGGTTGACTGAAGTGGCAGGAGCTAAATTCTTCTGAACAAATGCAGAGAGGAAAGTACTTACCTGTTTGTGAAAATAAGCCCAGGCAGATGGTAGCAATGACCCTGACAGAGCAGTGGACTTCAGACAGAATGAAAGCTGGTTTATAACTTCCTTCCCATGTTCTGAGCAGTAGAAATGATGGCTTGGGGAGTACCTGCAGAGGGGTGCACTTGCATAACGAGTAGGCTATCGCGCACAGCTAATTGCTAGAATAGATATTTGCATATATGAATATGTTTAATGGGGAGTCATAAACATTTGTCTTTGGCTTTAAATCTCAAATAGGTGTAGACAGTCGTAGCACCAGCTATAGAAGCAAATCTGAAAATCAAACAGCCCAATTAAAAGTCAGATTTTTTAAAAGCCATTAAGATCAAGCAAAATGAAATGAACCCTAAAGGGCTAAAGGATTCAGATCTGTTAAGGACCCCAAATGGCAAGTAATTCCGGGGAAATCCTATTAATTAAAAACCACTGCTCTGTGAAATGACTGCCATTACATTTGCAGGTAGTTAATGTGCCCGTTTGCAATACCTGTGAAGAAATAGGGGAGCATGAGAGGCAGTTGGCCATCTGCTAAGGAGAGGCTACTGTTTATGCTCCCTGAGAAGTGGTGTACCTCAGAAATGTAAGGACTGGCAACAACAGAAGTGTATCTATTGCCCAATTAAAAAATACCACCCGTGGGAAAGTTACGGTCATCAGATATTAGAGTCGTAAGGGCTTTATTCGTCCCCTTCCCGAGCTCTCCCGCAGATACCTCCAGATGAGGTGGCTGGGTTCTGTGACAGTTGTGTGTGCCAGAGCTTCACAGTTCGGAGGCATTTTTTAAACGGCCGAGTGGCAGTGCTGATCTGAATGTAGTATGTGAGGGACCCGGCCCTGGGACAGTGCGCCCGCCCCCACCCCCCCCATTACCATGTGACTGCAGGAGTAGTGGTAGCCGAGAGGTGTCAGGGCTCCTGCTGGTGGGGGGCCGTGCTGCCGTTCATCCTTCACTACCTGAGGTAGTCCTCGGCAGACCTCACAGGGACCTGTCTGTGCCTGCTTCGCTCGTCAGAGCTCGGAAGCCTCGTCGCGCCCTCCCCTGGAAGCCGTCCACACCAGGCCGCCTCCGTGCGTGAGAGCGTGGGACCTGCAGCCCATGCCTCAAAACCTTGTGACCTTTGCCCCAGGTGCTCCCCCGGGCGAGTGATAACAAGCCTGGGACGATAATTTTAAAAAACTGCTGTCTAACGCAGTTCCCCAGGGAAAGATAGGTAGAATCTTAATCACCTAATTGCATGTTTAAAAATCCTGCCTGTGTCCTTTCACGTCTCAGTTCTTGGTTACCTGGCTCGGATTCCGCGGGTAAGTCACCATGGGGCCCGACCTGGGAGTGCTTCTGACAGCAGTGACGGCACGTCAGGTGTTCCGGGCACAGAGTCCAGGTTTCTTGGCACCTCTGGCTGCACCTCTGCTCTCTGGCCTTACTTCAGAAAGTCCCATTTTATTGTCTATTTTATTTCAACATCCCTGTTGTCATCACTCAGTGGGTCCTGCTAGGGGCCTCCTGGCCCTCGGGGCAGATCTCCTTGTGCACTGAGGCTGACGGGCATGCGTTGTGTCCACTGTAGCAGTAAGCCCCGTCCTATCGAACAACCATGGCAGCAGTTATAACCTAAAATACATTACCCCGTCCGTAACCTCTAGAAAATCTCATCTTTTCTTTTCAGGATGTCCAGAAAGCAGAGCAAAGGGCTTAGATTTAAGGCATTCTTATAGAAAGAGCTTTTCTCCCAAACTGTTTACCCATGCAAATTCCTTACATGCTCTAAGGCATTACCCTCAGAGATAAAAAAAAAAAAAAAAAGGAATATTAATAAAAACGAACATTTATTGAATGCTTGTTCTGTGCCAGGTTCTGTGCTAAGCACTTTCCAATGATTGTGTAATGATTTCTCTGGAAAACCCGTGGAGGCAGGTATCGGGTCACTCAGCTAGTTGAATGGTAGCGCTAGGATTCATCCTGGGCAGCCCGTCTGCACAGTCCGTGCCCGGAGCACCTCGGCCTGCCTGCTGCTGCAGTAGCGCCCACCTTGGAGGAGTTGCATGGGATTGAGCAAGGTAACGTGTAGAAAGTGCTTTCAGCCGGCCTGGCATGAACATCCATTCAGTGCTGAGCGCTGCTACCAATCAGCAGTTCAGGCACCTGGGGGGGCTCCGAGGGGCTGAGAAGGGGAAGGGCTAAGGGCACGTGAGAGGGAGTGGCTCTGGCTGGGTGGGCATCACTGGCTGGAGGAAGGCCCGGTGGTGCTCAGATGCAGGGGTGTAGGGCTAGGGCAGCCAGCACAATCCCGAAGCACAGGCCCTGTGCTGATGTACAGATGACCCATCCCAAACTCTGCCTCCAGCCCTTTGGAGCATCGGAGACTTTGTCTTCCTTTTTTCACAAATGGAGTTGGAGATACCCACCTCTGCCCGTGGGCCTCACCAACTCTTAATTGGGATTTTCTTTTACTTTTGGTTTAAACCTTTGTTTTTTGTTCATGCCAATCTATTCCTTTCGGAAATAGATGATAAAATGTTCTCAAATGGGTAGGATTGGAGTTGGGGGCACAATGGCCACAGTGCCCTCTGTGTGTTTGCGTGGAGCTAACCCCAGCCTCTGGTCTACCTGCCACCCTCCACACACTGACGTTTCTTAGGATCTTGTGGGATTACTGCATTTTTCTTCTCCAACCATGCTTTGTTGTTCAGCTGTAACCTCAGATATCCACTCTGGCTCCTCCCCCTCAAGTCGGTTAGGCCAGGCTTCAAGAACGCAGTGAATGTCGAGTCGCGCGGGTTCCGCCGTGACCATCAGAATAAAGCACAAGGGCTGGACTGTGTTCCCGGATGGCCTTGAGCATCCGTTCCCTTGGTGCGTGACTGCTGGCGATTGGGCGCAGAGAGGCGGTGACAGTCCCAGGGCTGCTGTGGGATGTGTATGAACTGGACTTAGTGTTTCAGTGCCATTTCCTCCCATTTCAAGATTCGGAAGTTTAATGGGATTTATAACTTCTCGGGAAGTCTCTCCTGAATACGAGGTATTCTTACATTTGATTCTTAGTTTTTTTAGATTTCAGCCGGAAACACAATAAATTCATTTTTTTTTAAATATAAAAAATTCACAAAGCAAGGTGGACCCTCTGACTGCTTTTCTTCTAGAGATGATAGCAAATACAGAAATGACAAAGCCGAGGCCCAGAGGTGTGACTCACCCAGGATCAGGGGATGTGAGAGACAGTATGAAATTCAAACAAACACCCAGTGATGTTTACACACTTAGCACATGCTTCAAATAAACCAAAATAAGCTGTATTTCCCACCTTAAAAGAGAACCTCATACACTGTTCTTACTGTTGTGGTTCCTTTTAGTGTTGCCAGCCTCATGTGGTAACTGGGTCACATGGCTGGGTTGCAGCCAAGCTGAGATCCCTTGCTTTGGGGCATGTTGGGGTTTCTTGCTCGGGTGACAGTGGCCTTCAAGTCTGTGCATGCTGTCGCCCGTATAAAGATGAAACTTCCCAGTCACCCTTAACGTGACCTCTGTACAACAACAAAGGGGTTGTTAACGAGGATTGTGTGTGTACCTCCCCCCTCCTTCCTCCCACCCACTGACAGGACCACCCACACTTGGAACACCCAGTGCTTGCAGGGCAGTCCTCGAGATGAAACCAAATCGCAGCTTGCAGTTTACCCCTAAAGAGAGAGTGAGGGGTGGAGGCAAGATACGGTCCTGCTTCTCTGGGCTTTTTCATCAGAAAGGCATTTGTGCCTTTTGGTAGGAGAATAGGCTTGGGGAAGGCGCCCCAGCCCAGCCAACAAACTGGTATTGTATCCTGTGCCGTCACTGTGCTAGTCACTAGGGACTCAAGGACAAAGAAAACACAGTCCCCTTCCCAGAATGTTCTTCCCAAACAATACTGTAATAAATCACCACCATGTCTCTTCTCTTTGAAGCTAAGGGTAGGAGTTTGTGAGGTCAAAGGGAACGGATGACACGCCCAACAGAAACAAAGGGCAGTTGGGGATATATCTCTGCAGTCTTCGCTGGTGCTTTCTTGGTTTGCCTGTGGTTGAAATACTAAAAGAGTGATACTTCTCCATACTGGTAGACTAGCCATCGCCTGTGAGGAAACAGATCTGGTGTCCTAATGGTTACAGCTTACATGGTACACCAGAAATTGCTTAGAAATATCTCAGCTGTGCTCTCTACGACAAATACAAGAGTCTTTCTACTTTACGAAAGAGGGGGCGACTTTATTCCCTAGACTCATGGAATCTAAAGCAGGACTGGACCGTAGAGATTGCCCAGCATAACCTGTCGTTTTACAACTCAGGCAATGGGACCAGGGGTGAGGGCGTTAAGTGATATTCTCCAAACAAATGCCCAGTTGGGGCAAAACTGGGTCCATATGCTGCCCTGGCAAGTCTTTACCCCAAGTTCACCCCAAAAATCACTGAAATTACTTATAAAAATATTCAGAGGAATATACTGATGATGGGCCTATAATTGGCTTTTAAAGAAACCAGGCACATTTTAGGGGACAGTCTTTGGAAGGTGACTTCAAGGAGGTCTTTCAAGCACATGGGCTCAGTGGTCTTCAGACTGGTTCCTGGAGCACCCGGGGTCCATCGGAAATGGACTCTTCCCCACCCCACCCCCACAGAGCAGCTCTGCCTGCATTCATTTGCATTACAGAGTATCCTTCTGAGTGAGATTTCTTTTGAAATGAATTAACCTGAAAACTATTACCCTATAAACAATTCAGCAGTGCTACTGAGAATACAATTTTATCATCATCAGAAATAAGAGGGCTTGAATTTCTGTTTGTATGTTTTTACTTTGGACTCTTATGGACCCAAAAGTATCCTTCCCCACTGCCTCCACCATGGCAAACCTGACAGAGCCAACAGGCACTTGGGAGTTGCCTTCACAGAGTCTTTTCGGAAAGTTCTCTCCCATTTGGTCTTCCTCATCCAGCAGAGTTTTCAGGCAGATGTCTTCTCCAGATCTTTGACTGGTGGAGACCTAAGCAGCTACCGCTCACAGCTCCAGTTTATTGTGTTATTGCTGTCGGCAGAGTTCTGCCTGCTCTCTGATTGTTTACCATGAATAATCATGGAGACATAGCACAGCGCTGTCACATGCCGAACACTGAACAAGTAAATGGAATTCAAACTGCGAGCAAAAGCTCCTATTTGATTCTGTTGGTTTACAACCTCATATTCTTGAAGCAACCCATCTGATCCTATGAAGGACTGTTGTGAGGGTTAATTTTCATTATGGGGCAGTTTGTTATTTCCTAAGTACATCAGAAGAAAAGACTGAAAAGGAAAGGGTTTCTTTTGGGTTTTGTTGTTTTGTTTTGTTTTTTTGTAATTAATCAGGAAATAAAATATACTTATTATTGAAACATTGCTGTAATAGAGAGAGTTTGGTGCTGAATTATTTTGAATTTGCTAAGTATCTGTACCTCTTTGTTCCTTTTTTCAGAATGCTAGAAGATGACCTTAAGCTAAGTAGTGATGAAGAGGAGAATGAGCAGGTAAGATTTCATTTTATGTTTCTGTCTTTGAATGTGACAGAGCGCCACTGACCCAGTGGGCTGTCCTGGGAGTTGACTGAGTCATACACATTCAAAATTGTGGTATTCTAAGATGCTGGGTGCCCTCTGGTAATTATGAGCTTCCATGCCATGGGGCCAGTCCACTAAAGTATCTTGGGCTTAATTTCCCTTTTAAAACTGTGATGCTGTGATTTTTGTGTCATTGAAACCAACAATGGGAACTGACAAGCCGACTAACATCAGACTTCAATACAAAATCGACCATTTTTTTGTTTTCTATTTCTTTTCTTTTTTTTTTTTTCTTTTTGGCAAAGCTCACTGGTCTTCTAGAGATCAAGCATGTGACCTAAGCTTGTCAGCATGTAACAGGCAAGCTGTAACATTAAATATTGAGAAGTCTTATACAGATATTATTAACATTGAGAAGAAGCAAATGTAGAGGTGAAACTTAAATGATGAATAAAAAATAATCATGCTCTGAATAGGCTGTTTGTCTTAGATGATAAATGTGCTTAAAGTGTTCTCCCCTGGTGTTGATTTACAAGCTCAAGACATCAGTCAGGGGTTTATAAATACTTTTCTGATCAGTCAAAGTGGAAAAATATCCACATAACATTCATCACTTTCAACTTCTGCATTGCAGGAAATGTTTGTATTTTAAAGCAAGTTTGAAAACACAAAAGATAGATTTTCCTCTACTTCAGTTTCCTTTTTCTTATTATCTGTGTGGAATTTTTCAAGTTTGGACAAATGTGGTAGGTATAAAGACAATCCAGAGAGGTTTTTCCAGATGTTATTTTTACATGCAATAGGAGACAGTATGCGGTTGATTTGGAATTGTGAATTTTATACAAAGGTGTCATGGAGTGCTATACAGGCGATTCAGCTGTCTAGCCAGCAAACGCATATAATGTACAAAGTGTGCAGAGGTGAAATAAAAGTCAAAGGAACATTTCCAGGAAGAGCATCTAAGCAGAATATGGCTGTGAGGTCACAGAGGAGTTTATTCACCTTGAAGAAGGTGAGGCACCAAAGAAGGGCCTGGATGTGAAATAGAACTCGCATTGAAACTAGAGTAGCAGCCAAGTGAAGAAAGGTTAACTGAGCAAGGAAAGCTGCTCAGGCTTCGGGTTTTGTAGAGACTGATGACTTTGTTTCTAGGTGTGCACACTAGGACAGTCAGATATCCATAACACAGCAATCTTGGCAGAGCTGAGAATGACTTCACTCCTAATTTTGGTTCCTCATCTATGTGACTATCAGCTAATCATGTCTTCATGTATTTCCCAATGAGAGGTTCAGATATGTACATTGTGGATTAAGTCATATCAGATGTGTAAATTGTGTATCCTTTATATTAGAAAAGGGATTCACAGAGTATTGCATTCAGCAAGCTTTCTTAATTTGGAAGGAATTTTCCAGAGTTATTTCCAGGAAATATTTCCACTGAAAACTCAATTTTAAAAAAAAATTAGTTATCAAGGATGTACTAGACACATTCTCTAAGGCAGTAAGAACTTTAAGTTGAATCATTTTGCTTTATTAGCTACTGCTTTCTAATCTGTGACCATGGATAATATTGTATTGAGAATATATGGGTTAGATCCTTTATTCTTACATTTGGTCCCTCTGTGTGTACACCTTTCCATCGTTTGCAATGAGAGCAGCTGACAGAATGAATGATTTTTATACAGTGGTATAATTAAGACTCCAGACGGTGGTTTGTATATAGTAGTTTAAGTGATTGCTCTAACACTAATTATATTAAGTTATCCTGCTTTGGCCTATAATTATAGCCTGGCCTAATCACAAAATCATAATTTCCATGCTTTTAAAAAAGACTAATGATATGGTATTTTTTCCCTCCAAGACCAAAATATGATTGTGCCCCTGAAGAGTAGAGCTTATGCGCACGCACAGACACACACACATACACAGACACACACACACACACACACACACTGCATTTTTCTGTCATTGGGAGATAATTAAACGTTTCACATAAATGATTTTGCCAGATACCATCAGAGTTTTTCCCTTAACCCAAAATCTTTCAAAATGTATTGTACATTTCCCTGCCTCAATAAACAGAGAATACTAAACTCCTTACCCTTCTCCTACATGACATCTGGCTGTCCTTGTGAATATTGGTCACTTGCTGTGACAAAAAGATATCCACAAGAGCTTCAAGTTGCTGTGCCTGTTTGCCCTTCCTCAAGTTGCCTCAGACTCACATGCATTTGAACACTGTCTAATGCTTCCTTTATCCTCATTGTCTTTGCGCTCTCAAGGATGAAGAGACAGGCTAGTTTAGTGAGTAAGCACAGGCTCAGCAGCCAAGCTCCCTGGGTTCAAATCCCTGCTCTGCTGGTGACTCAGTAGCTTTGCAGCCCTGCCCAAGTCCCCGAGGTGTTCTCTGCTCCAGGGTCACCATTTGTAAAATGGGAATTAATGTTAGATCCCCAAAGCCTGCCACTTCCTTGGAACTTGGGCTCACCTGTTATCTTCATGTCACTGGAACCAATGGGCTTTTGGTTTTTTTGCTTTTTAGTCAACTTATAACTGAATATACCATACATAGAGAAAAGTACACATAACCTACGAATACAGTGTGATGAATATTCGTAAACCGCACACACACACCCATGTAATAATCAGCACCCAGATCAAGATATAGACATGGCTAGCCTCTCAGGTCTCCCACGTCCCCATCCAGTCACCGCCCTCCAGAAGAATAACCACTCTCCTGTTTTTCTAACACCATAGAGTAATTTTGCTTGTTTTTGAACTTTATATCAATGGAATCATACAGTGTGTGCTCTTGTTTCTGGCTTCTTTCACTCAATGTTATGTCTGTGAGACTCATCCATGTTGCATGTAATTGAAGTATGTTCATTTTCATTGCTCAGTCGTATTTCCTCATGTGCATATACCTTAATTTACTTACCCATTCTACTCCCGTTGGGCACAAAGGTATTGGGGGGCTATTAGAATAGTACTGTCATTGACATTCTTGTACAGGTCTTCTGGTGAGCATATGGGAACATTTCTATTAGGTCTATGACAAGGAGTAGAAATCAGGGCCGAGGGGTATATGCATGTTCGAGTAGCTCATCTCAAACCTTTATCCAAAGCAGTTTCACCAACTGACACTCCCATCAGGAGTGTAAGAGAATCGTAGTTGCTCACATCCTCACGTTTGTCTTTTTATGGTAGTGAGCAATATTGTTCTGAAGGTTCCTTTTTTTTGTATTGTCTTTGTCTGGTTTTAAAAGAAGGGCATTACTGGCTTATAAAATGACTTGAGAAATGTTCCCTGCACTTGTTTTTTCTTGAAGAGATTATATAAAGTTAATGTTAATTTTTCTTTAAACACCTGTCAGATTTCTCCAGTGAAACCATATGGGTCTGGAGATTTTTAACACAAATTCTATTGTCTGAATAGTTATTTCACATGGGGTAGGTTATGTCAGTATGTGCTCTTTAAGTAACTGGTTTATCATGTTATTTAAGTTGTCATATTTATATATAGAAAGTTCTATTCTTTTATTGTTCCTTTAATGTCTGGATCGATGGTGATATCCCATTTCATCTTGAGACTGATCTTATTTTTGTCTTTGTCATCTTGCTAGAGGTTTTTCAATTTCATTGTTTTTTAAAAAAAAAAAACAAGTTTTTTTTTCATTGATATCCTCTATCAACTTTTCTGTTTTTGATTTTATTGATTTAACTTTATTATTTCCCTCCTTCTGTTGCTTTGGGTTCATTTTGCTCTTCTTTTTCTGGATTCTTCAGGGACCTTAGATTACTGATTTGAGGTTTGTCTTCTTTTATAATATAAGCATCTACATTTTCCTTTCAGCATGCTGTAGCTGCATCCCACAAATTTTGACACGTTGTATTTTCATTGTCCCTCAGTTCGGTGAGACTTCCCCTTTGATGCATGGATTATTTAGAAGTGGGTTGGGTTTCATTTCCAAATGTTTGGAGATTTCCTGTAGTCTTACTTGTATTGATTTCTAGTTTGGTTCCATTATGGTCAAAGAACACATTCTGTATGATTTCAATTCTTGGAAAGTTACTAAGTATTTTTTATGGCCCAAGATCTGGTCTATATTGGTATATGTCTTATGGGCACTTGAAAGAATGTGGATTCTGCTGCAGTTGGGTGGAGTGTTCTATAAATGTCGATCAGATCCTGTTGGTTGATATTATTGTTGAGTTCTTCTACATCCTTGCTGACTTTCTCTCTAGTTTCTTTATCAATTGTTGGGAGAGGAATGTTGAAGTCTCCAGCTATAATTGTGGATTTGTCTGTTGCTCCTTTCCATTCTATCAGTTTTTGCTTCATATATTTTACAGCTCTGTTATTTGGTGCATAACATTTAGGATTGCTGTGTCTTCTTGGTAGATTGACTTTTTTTTTTTTATAGTTTACATACAGTGTTATATTAGTTTCAGGTGTACAATATAGTGATTCAACACTTCCACACATCACCCAGTGCTCATCATATAAGTGCACTCCTTAATCTCTGTTACCTATTTCACTGATGTTCCACTCTATCTCTGGTAATTTTCTTTGCTCTGAGGCCTACTTTATCTGATACCGATATAGCCGCTGCTGCCTTCTTTTGATTAATGTTTTACATAATGTAACTTTTTCCATTCTTTTACTTTCAACCCACCTATACTGTGTATTTGAAGTGAGTTTCTTACAGATAATATATTATTGTCACATTTTTTATCTATTTTGCCAATCTCTGTCTTTAATTGATGTATTTAGAACATTTACATTTAATGTAATTACTGATATACTAAGGCTTAAGTCTGTCACTTTATTTTTGCTTTTCTGTCACTTTCCTTTTCTTTCTGTTTTCCTTTTTCTGTTTTCTTTTCCCTGACTTCCTATAGGTTTCTTAAACATTCTACAAAATTCTGTTTTTATTTATCTGTCATATTTTTAGTGTATCTCTTTATATAGCTTTTTTAATGGCTGTTCTAGGAATTACATTATATATACATAACTTATTAACATTTCATTAGTGATGGCATTTTACAGGTTTCCTCCCTGAGTATTCTCCATCACAGAACTGATAATATGTGGATAATGGAGGATTTTGTTTTCTATCTTCCTGACTTTTTGAGTGAGCAACCTGAATCTTATTCTGTATCTTATTCATCCTAGTGCATACCCTGGCTGACTGGCATCCAGTAGGAAACCCTCATCTTCCCATAACCAGATGCACACAAGTATCTTTATCTTCACTCATCCCCTCCTTTATTCCTATTACATGAGAATGCTGCTTTTTTTTATCAAGTCTGTCCCATTTCCTCTTGGTTACTTGGGGCCTTGTTCTTTTGACTCCTTTCTGCCCCACCTCCCTGTCAGAACTATGCATTGGGTCACAAGTAACCTCCACAGAGCCAAACATACTGGGCTCTTTTCAGTCTCTTGGCTTACCAGAAGACTTACTGCATTAAACTATCAATCACCCCACTTTTCTTGAGGTGTCTAACACTAAACTCCTGGTTTGCTTCCTGCCCTTTTGACTGTTTCTTCTTAGGCTCCTTTCTGGCTGCTCCTCTTCTGCCCAATTTTAAATATTGGAGTCTTTCAGCATTTATTCATGATTTCTGTTCTCCACTTCCTTTCTCTCCCTCCCTCTCTCCTCTCTCTGTCTGGGTGATCTCTTCCATTCCCATGACCTTCATTTTTTATATGCTTACAATTTCTAAAGTTATATCCGCAGCTCAGAACTCTCTTCTGAACTGCAGACCTACTTGACTTTTCCACTTGGATGTGTCACAAGCATTTCAAATTCAGTTTGTGCCGAACTGGACTTCTGGTCTTTGCCATCCTTTACCCACCCACACACAAATATATTCTTCTTGTGATTGTTTCCCTTTCTAAAAGTAGCCCTGCCAGACACCCAGTTGTTCAAGCCTAGAAACACCAAGCTCATCCTTGACAACTCCCTGTTCCTCGCTTAAATGTTAATTTTATCTCTAAGGCCTGTAAATTCAACCTCCAAAATTAAATACTAGCCTTTTCATCTCTTTCCATCCTGACAAGTCTAAACCAATCTAGTAGACACTAGCATATTTCTATTCTTCCTCTCTATAATGCAATCTCCCCATGGCAATCTTTTAAAAATATAAATCAGATCAACTCATTCCTTGGTCTAAAATCTTAAATAGGTTTTCCGTTTCACTTGAGATAAAATCCAGAGCTCATAGCATGACTAACACTAAGTCCAGCTTCACCCCCTTCTTTCCCTTCACTTCACACTGAGCTCATTCATGGCACGTTAGCCACATGGGCCTTTCTTACAGCTCCTTTAACAAGCCATGCTCAGCTGCCTCAGGGCCTCCAGAGGCCTCTCCTCCCTCATTTTTTTTTTTTTTTTTTTTTTGGTTTGACCAACACCTACTCATCCTGGAAGTGCAACATAACTTTTACTTTCTCAGGGGGCCTCCCCATTCTCTAAATCGGACCTCCCAGTTAGTCCTTCTCCCAATTGTCTTAACCTTTCTTCGTAAGTCTCATCGTATTTTTAGTTATGTGTGATGTTTACTTCTTAAAATATCTGTCTCTACCAACGAGACTGGAAGTTTCCTGAGGGCAGGGACTGTGTCTGGCACAGCAGTGGTGCTAAATACTTGCTGAATGGGTACATGAATCCACATACAATTTTGAGTTGAATTGACAGTATTTCCTGCTTTTTGTTGTCCAGTATCAAAGATAACTTTTGCTCTGCCTTTATTCTTTTACTGAACACTATGGTTTTTCAAATTAGTCCTGTCCAAAGATCCAAGGTGTTGACAGAGAAGACAAAAACGTAAGACCCAAAATCTTAAGGTGGCTGTAGATGAATGTACAAATAATCTACCTATTTAGGAGGAAAGGTCTATCCAATCTCCAATGGAAATGTCTATAGCCACTTCTTAAATTTGCTTACAGCCACGCCATGTTGAAGTTACAAATGTTCAGAATTTATCTCAAACAGAAGCCTCCGAAACCAAAAGAATGGGTTTCTCTGCAGCCTTCCCTTTCAAGGATAGCAGAATTTTGACTGTAACGTCTAGAGCTGAGATTGTGACAGAGTTTACCTAGAAAGTTTGGGGTTATAATTAAAATGGAAGCATATTCCCATGTTCGCTCTTATAATTTTCATACTTGATGGGGTTCAGACTGGGACTAGGACAAATAATATGAGAATCCATCTTCTTGTTTGTCTGGGTAAATGAAAGATACCAATAGTGTAGCAATTTATTTAGATCCCCTTTTCTGTAACTCTTGGCTTTAACATTCCAGAAGCCAATGTTTTCATGTTAAGAATGCAAAGAAATTAGAAGATTTAAGACAAAACTATTCCTGAAGCCACTAAGTACTAAAGGAATTTTTTTAATGGAATTGGAGAGATTAATTATATTGCATGTCTTCCAATTTGGTAAAAAGAGGAGCTCTGATTCTCAAGTCAGGGAAAACTTGGGAAGTCAAACACAGCGAATATCTAGATGAAATTATTATAGCCAAGGCTTAAGGAGAGGAACAGATGATTAAGACTTTCAGCAAGAAGCAGCCGAGAGAGTGTCAACTGCAGACAGTGTGTCAGAGATGACAAATATATAAGCTCAGGGAGAGTAAAGAAGCAGGGATCCAAATTGAATGGCTACATATGTGCCTGCAGCTTCCAGTAATTACATTATCCGCACGTTATCAGGCAGTCTTTTCATTTTAATTATATAACTGCATTTTTCTCTTTAAATGAGCATGGTTTATCCGCTCAAACTGACAATTTTAATTTTACAGGCACTGATGATTGGATATAATCTATAGAGGGAAATTTTCCTACTGGCAGAATTTACATCTTACAATGAAGAAAAGTTACCTTTTAATCCCCAATCAATATTTGGAGAGCACACAATTAATTTAATAGATATCTAGGTAGCTAATGTAAATCTTCAAGTTAAAGAGCTAGTTCTTATTTTTAATGCATGAAGTACTAACCGTGTCTCAAAAAGAATCCCAGCCCTCTCGGAATGAAGCTAAAGCCTCACTGCATCAAGATGTCAAGATCATAGGTGCAATTGCTCCAAGCGCTGAATTGCAGTTCTCATTGCTTTTTGTCACCTTTGGTTTCTTATGGGGAGGCACAGAAACATCCCCACTCGGTTCTCTGCTTTTTACCATAGAGGCCACTGGATAACTCACATCAGTGTGGGGTGTAATATTGAAAGCAGATTGCCAATTGTAAGAGGCTCTGTTCATTTTTTCCCTTGTTCCTTTTTAATATGACAATTGCATAACAGAAAGCAGAGCTTTCCAAAAGAACCTCTGAAGCCATTGGCAGTGCAGGTCTATCAGTGACCAAATGAATTAGCTAAATGATATGCAGACGTGGAATAAAAACATAGGAGGTTTTTGCAGCCCAGCTTCACTTCCCTGGGTGCATTTTTCTTCTCAGGATCAGCTCGGTGGATGCCGGAGTTCTTGGCCTGTGAAAATTTATTACCCACAGAGTCAATCTGCATTCAGGTGGCCAAGTCTGAATAAATAGAGTCATTGTGCTTGTCTGGGATTTGTGGCTAAAGTTCATCCAGTCAGCTTGACATTCACATCCCAGGAGATTCATAAAAGCCAACACCCTGGTATGTGCTCTTGAATCCTGCCAAACTTGTGTAGAATTATATAAACAGGAGTTGAAGCAGTAATCAGGACCAGGTTTGAGGGGCAAGGCTCCAAAATCAAGTTCCTCCTCCATTAGAAATGAACTGTATTGTAGATGTTATTTGTAGTCAAACAAGAGCTAAAAAATTTTTACATAAGAGTCCTTCTGAGAATCAACTTGAATGCCTACTAAGTGCCGAACATCAAGCAAGACACATTAGCAATATTCATTACGGTAATTTAGCCTCAAACATTTAAAGTAAATTTTAAATGCCAGCGAAAGCTCTGCCCTCAACGTACAAAAAGAAGCATATATTACATATATTAAACGTAATAGCAAAATAGAAAAAAAGGAAGAGTAGTTTATGTTTGTTTTTATGTTTAGTCTTGCATTAATGTTATCCCTAAGCTAAATATCCAATTTAATCATATTGATGAATTGGTTTCTTTTTAATATAGAAGCAGAGCAATAACTCAAATTGAAAACGACTGCCTGTCAGGCTTTGTCATGTGTATGAAGTAAGCATCTATTTGAAACTTCTGTCGCAGTCAGTGGAGACTCAAATGTGTAGCAGGAGATTTTTATTTGGAGAACAGTCCTAAAACTTAGTTAAGTAATCATAATATATCAATGAAATTTCATTGTCACCAGAAGCAAATGCAAAAATCTCTTAATATGGGCCAATTTTATTAAATCATGCCACTCTTCATACACATTTGTGAAAAGCACGAGCATAGATAGTAGATGACCAAAAATGTAATGGCCTTTGTTTCATGTTCATGAACAATAATTTTCAAAATTGAAATTATCAGCTGACTTAAATGTCACTGAGCACAGATGTACAAAGCCCCACAACCCTATTTCCTAAAATATTTTCTCAGACCTCTTCTGAGGACCCGATTGAGATTTATGTAGGTTTAGTTGTGCCCAAAATGCCTGGACCGTAGGATGTGACTGGTTTCGGTTGGAAGACCCTGAACAGAAATCCAGGAAATGAGAAAATTATATGAAAATTAAAAGATCCATTAAATTTGGGCAAACATACAATTAACACAAAAACAGAGAATCATTGCTTTGTTAAGTTCAAGAATTCATAGAGGAGCTATATTTTTGAAACTAAGCCAAGTTTTTGTTAATGGTGGATATCAGTACCCACAAAATAGACTCTCCATTTGGAGAACAGAAGAAAGGCCATGCGTCAGGAGTTGATAGGCATGCTCTTCTCAAATACAGCTGCCAGCAGAGCTCCTGGTTGGCAGAGGAAATGGAATTCTCCCTCCAGAGGACATAGCTATTTAACTCAGAGGAATAGTCCTTTGTCCTGTGACTTTAATGGTTTTTATCTTCAGTAGCTTCTTCAGAAGTGTAACCATTCAAGAGTGGATGCTCCTTGGAGTATATGCTATCACTCAGATCCAGGCTTGAGTGGTTTCATTTAGTGAGGGATTTACCTACAGTCACTCAGGTGTTTGGTCCAGATATGCACTTGGAAAGTTTTATTTTTGTTTGTGTTTTCCCAAATCTTCTCCAAGTGGGGCTGGTTATCTCCTAGCACAGCTTTTCTCAGGAGACTCTCTTAGCCTGTTGTTTCTACATGGAGCATAATCATTTGTGGTCATTCAACACCCCTTGGCACTTGCCAGTTCCATCCTGACCAGATTTGCAGCCAACAGGTTGGGCTGAGTGAAATAAGACCATCTTTAAGAAGCAGACCAGACAGTTCCTGAAACGTCAGGCCACCAGACCGTCCTCTCCACACCAGAAAAGTGCAAATGAGCCAGACTGTCTCTCTGGGGAGGTCGATTCAACAACATGTCTCCGGATACCACTTATTTCAACCTGGGCTTCATTCTTAAACATCCAAAGCAGTTCAAGGAAGAGTATGTGATTACATCGCATATGTGAAAACACTTTTCACATATAAACCCTGAGGCAGTAGTCTCTTGAGAGGTGAAAATGCTAATACATCACACAATCAGAATCGATTTAACTTTCTTTTATGTTAAAAAAAATTGGTTTGCAAAGTACAATTAGAAGACTCTTAACCATTACAAACCTTTTTTTTTTTTAAGATTTTATTTATTTGACAGAGAGAGACAGCGAGAGCAGGAACACAAGCAGGGGGAGTGGGAGAGGGAGAAGCAGGCTTCCCGCCGAGCAGGGAGCCTGATGTGGGACTCCATCCCAGGACCCTGGGATCATGACCCGAGCCGAAGGCAGACGCTTAACGACTGAGCCACCCAGGCGCCCTACAAACCTATTTTTACCTTCAAATATTGCAAATACAGTAAAAAAGGTGTCTAAGTGAAACATAAAATCAGACTTAAGATGTTGGTTATTCAAATACAAGTTGCATTTACAACAAAACTATCAAAACATTTATGTGACTCTCATCTTTATACAATAAAAAAGTCACGTTTATATGCCACACAACTTGGACCCCAGTTGCATTCATGATAATTAAACACCTACCAAGGCCGGTGGAAAATGAATGGGTCTCCACCAAAGCATTATGTTGAGGTAGCATAAGGATAAAGGCATTTGGCAAACCCAACAAAGTAGGAAGTGACTGAACCCAGTATCCCCCGCTATGCCAAAGATGAGAGTTGTTAACAGGACAATCACCGTCTTGGCCATGCTCAAGGTCTGGCTTGCACTGAAATTGCTCTGTGAGATGAGTTCTAGGAGTGTGTGAATGACCAAAACCCTAACCAGTGGGCCACAAAGCCATGGTAGAACCTGCAGGGCTCTTAGATTGCATCCCCTCCATACTCCAAATTTAACCTTCCATTCCCAACAACCAGGAATCATTTAAATCCACATACTACCTGTGGAGTATCTCCAAGCTACTCAACAACCATCCTTAGATATGATGGTCATTCTTCCTTGTTTGCTTCCACTTTGAAATTGCAGTTGCTAGATGAACATGCACACACACACACACACTCTCACACACACACACACACACGGAAGGCTATTGCCTTGCCAGTGTTCTGTCCCAGAATCCAAATGTTTCCACCACTCTCACCATTGTGAGAATTTACAGCCAAGCTTGGATCTTTCACCATCATCCAGCAATACTGGTGGGTTTGCCCCATTTGCCTGGTGAATCCTCAGTGATCTCTGCACCTTCCTAGCCCTGACCCAGGCAGGCATCTCCTTATTATATGCAATTCTGTCATGTGAGCTCTGAAAGTAAAAATGACTTTTTCCTCAGGAGTTTCTGGCAAGCTCTGAGATAAACAATATGCTTCTACCTGTAAACCTCTTGAGGAAAAGACTTTAGTCCCAGAAACCTAAAACCCACCCATCTCCTTTGCAAACGCCTGTCTCAAAGGTGACTCCTAGGCTTCCTCTTCATTAATGTCCCCACAGAAAGCTTGCCCCTGGGTGTGTTAGCGTCCACTCAGCATCCCACCAGTCCCCGTCACACTGAGACTGGCAGAATTCCAAATTCCTCTGGTCCCCTTCCCTTCACCCTCTGCCAGGGATAGTCCAAGGTGAGGCAAAGGCAGGGCTGGGGTGCCATTTCTTACCGGCTCTGACTGTGAGCAAGTCAGACTTACCGAACCCCTGTTTCAATATCTTAAGGTAACTGGACAAAAATACTAAAGTAGATTAATAGAAAACATTTTATATTAATATAAGTATGTGTTACTGTGAAGCTGTTAGAATGCACATTTTAACATCCTCCCCCTCCTTTCTGCCTCTTCTCCTCTCCCTTCTCCCCCAGGAATGTTCTTTTTTTGCGTTGCTGGAACTTTTTTTAATGCCTGTGTAGTAATAAAAGGAGAGGAGTACAGGAAGAAGCCAGGAAAATTGATTTATATCAGAAAAGGCAAGAAGCTAATTATAGAGGAATAGATCTGGAAGGTAGGAGGAGGAAGAGGGGAGAAGATCTGGAGTTTCAGGGGAGAGAGTGAGGAGGAGGGGAGGAGGCAGAGAAAGAAGGAGAAGAGAGACAGGGCCACTGCCTATACTGTCGGTTAGACCTTGTACAAAGGGTTGGTTCAATAAAGTAACTGGTGCTCACTTGCTGTCCTCAAGGAGCTGGTGTCTAGCCTCCCTAAGTCTGGCCCTTTATGGGGTAAGTGTCCAGCTGGCCAGGTAGGTACAGCTATTTGCTATGGGACAAGTTGTTCCTCTGACCTGGCTTGGGGCTGGATATCACTCAGCTTACTTCTACAGCCACCCCCCAGCATCGTGCTGAATGCTAATAGCCTCATGCACAGCCATGGCTCTTCCTACCATTATCCCTACACTTCACACTGACCTCTTAACCACTCCCACACCAGCCTCCCTGCCCCACAGACTTCCTCCAGGAAGCCACTGGGACCCTCTGACCCGTGATGTTGCCCTTGTAGCAGTCAGTATGACCCACTGTCTAGGGTTGTATCTTCCAGGCCCTCAGTGGAGCCCCAGCCTCTGTGGTAGGAGTCTGATATCAGTCACCGTGGACGGGGGACAACCCCCATGGCATGTGCTCACATTGTCCCCACACCTTTCCCTTCTTTCTCCTAACTCCTAGTGGCTGCCCCTAAATTTTCATTTGTGAAGGCAAAAGTCTCCAGGACCTAGAGTCAGGAGCTTGTCATCCTGCACAGCGGATATCACAAACTGCTCATAGTTTATGTCCAGGAAATGCTCAGTGAAAACAAGCGTGTCTCTCTTAATCCCTCTCAGAAGATCTGAATGGCCAAATTAGGACTGTCACTGACAGTCTGGCCTCAAACAAGTCCCCTAAATCAGTAAGCTGGTTAAAGGAGCCAAATTAGGAGATATCGTTGTACGGGCAGACTTCATCTGGTATTGTCAACCCCAATCAGCATTCTCCATGGGATATAATAGGTGCCCAATAAATACTTGTTATTGTCTTTATGGAATTTCTGGTAGACATAAACAAATCTAAGCAATCCAGTGTGGGGGGGAAAAAAACTAATGAAACTTTCTCCAAAGAGGAAAGTGTACCCTAGTTTTTAAAGAAAGTGAAATAAAGAATATACAGCAAAGAAAAAAAAAATGTATTTCAACAAATCTCTTAGATTGCAGCTGTGGCAAATAAATAGTGGCAATATATCATCCCCATTAAGTTACCTATTCACATCCTGCCTGTGAATCCCGCTGCAAGTGTTGTCAGTCTCCAGGAAGCCCTTTCCGGTGAGGGGGATGGGCTAGGGTTTCCACCTTCACTGATCCTCAAGGAGCTGGAAGAGCCAGGATTAGAATTCCCAGGAAGCAAATGGCAAACTCCTCAAGAAAGAAAAGAACCCGGTGCTAACACATGTTCTGGGCTAGGAGTTCAGAGAGAGGAAGATCGACAAAAGCCTTGGTCAAGGAGCACTTATAAAAAGGATGAACTAGACCTCAGATTAGGCAGAATCTAAATAAAAGGAAGAGCAGCTGGAAAGAGAAGGGGGAAAATGACAGAAACATTGGCTTCACTTAAAGAAACAAGAATGCAAGTAATTTGCCTGCTGCTGACCCCATTCCGCTGTTTGCTTTCTTTATTACCAAGCTCCTAAGCCCCTGAAATTCTGTCTTCTCGTCCTGATCTTATTTATATTTGTGCAAAGTTGTCTTTATTAGAGCGGCCATGCAGCCCAGCGTGCCCAGAAAAACAGGGTTTTCTCCTGTTGCCCCTGACTCCCATCTGGGTAGCATCCCCTTTCATTCTCCAAAATGTTCTTATTTGGATCATAAATTGCATTGTCATCCCTGACTCTGCCTGACCCCTGCAGAGAACAGGATAAGGTCAAAGTCTACTGAACAAAATGCTTCCTAGACAGCATTTCTAGGAATCTGAAAATGCACAGGACTCATTATTACAGAGGAAAAATGGAAGAGCTTAAGACTCTTTCCTTTGTCTTGCAAATATTACTAAGCGGACTGAAAACAACAAATGGAAGAGACTGGATCAGCTAGGACTAAAATGAAAAGCTACAGCATAAAAGTTAAGTTAATGACACATAAGATGTGCTAAGAGACGTAGAAGGAAATTAAGCAGTGAAATAAATGAATAAATACAAGTCTCAACTTGCAGAAAAGTGGCAGGAAAAAAGTAAGGCCTTACCGGACAGAATTCCTATAAAGATACATGAATCCAGTCTAAATTTCACAGTGTGCTTCAGTAACAGCAAAACACAGAAGAACGAAGATTAACTGTGATAGTGTTTATTCAAGTAGTTGAAGGTGGCTAAAACGTCCTAACACAGGTGAAGCCAAATGATTAAATCACTGCTTGCAGAGGTAGGTGCTTTACTGTCAGTATAACAAACCTGCTACTGTTTCTAGAAAAGACAGAGGTTAGTCACATGTGGATGGAGAAGTAAAGATGTGTTCTAACCACTTGAATCCTGAATCTACTTCTCTGAGAAGGAGAGCAAACTGTAGATCCAGAAAATTCAGCATATATCTCCTTTTTATGACTTTTAATTGGTACCTTGTGCTTTACTGGCAATTACACAGCTTCAGTCTCGTGTATGTATCCAACGATCTACTCAACCTCTCCGCTTGAGCACCTGGTAAGCATGGAGAGCCACTGATCGGGGTGTGCAGGACTGGTACAGGAGCAGGGGCAAAGGTAGACTTTAATTTTGGGTGTGTGGAGTTCAAGTTGCTTCCAGGATGTTCAAGCCAGAAGCCTGCGACTCATTACTGACCCCTCCCCTGGTCTGTCACACCCCATCAATCACCAGTTCCCTCAGTTCTGCCTCCAGAAGGTAACACAAGCTCTCTCTGTCTCCAGTGCTGCCATGCACTTCCCTTGCCCACATTGTTGCAACAACCTCAAACATTGTCCCTTCCCTCTCAAATCCATTCACCACACAGAAGCCAGAGTGATAACTGAAAAAATGTCAATTATATTGCCTCACTCCCTACTCTTTTCTTTTCAATTATAGATTCACCAGAAGATGCAAAGAATGTACAGGCAGGTCCCCTACATCCTTCACCCAACTTCCCATAATATAAATCCTTCAATGTCTTCTTATTGCCCTGTGGATAATATCCAAAATCCTTATTCTGACCTCCAAAGCCCTTGGGATGCCCCTGCCCACACTGCTCACTGAGCTCCCCCCCCCAGTGTCCTTCCTATAGTTCTTCAACTGAGCAAGGATCTAGGCCTACCTCAGGCCTTTGCTCCCAAATTGTCTTCCCTGACTGGACCCCTTCCTTCCCCACTCACTCCCGTTTCTCTGGGTCAGTAACTTCTTTATCCTTCAGGCATCGGCTTTTTTGTGCTTTACTTAGTTAGCAAGCCTTCCCTGACCATTCGTTCCAAATGAGGTCTCCTTCATATTCGGTTTCATAGAACCCTGTGCTCTTCTGTCATTATGCTTGTCATCTAGAATGTTTGTATATGTTTAACTTTTCATGTCTGACTCACTCTAGACCCTAAGTACAATATGGGGAGGGTTTTGTCCATTTTTCCTGTCACCCAGGCCGAGCCCCGTACCTGTACATTGTAGGTATTTCAGATCAAATTACAGAGCTGTCTGCATGTTAGTCTGTTTTTGTCAAGTAAAAAAGAAACTGGATCATCCTGAGACCCCTCTGAATTTCAGCCTCTTCCTTTCATTCTCCTCCCTACTCCAATATCCATAAACTTGTTCTATGCACAACCCAATTACAAGAAGGACACTTAATTTCCTCTTTGAGTTCCCTTCAGTAACAGATTGTGACTGGTAATTCATTTAGCATACATTGAAACCTGAATGTCTACTGATTATGTGCCAAAACACCGAGCTTGCTATGATAAAGACAGAGAAAAGATGTCATCTCCTGGAGAGAACCTGGAAAATGATTATTTCTGGTGGAAAACTTGTTTTGTCTCATAGACTTATGCTTCAGAGTCATTCATGAATGAGTAATGAACTCAGGAGAGATCAATGAAGCATTCTCTTAACCTTCTCAACCTATTTTGCTGAGAACTGAATAAGAGGAAAGTTACTAGAGGAGATGATGATTTAGGAAGAGAAAAATATGGTTGCTGTAATGTACAACTCTTGAAAGAAGGAAATTGGGCAATTCATCTAGCTTACTATGAGTAGTTTTTCAGGCTTCAGTCATGAGTCACCTAAGTAATTTTTTCTCTGCTCTTTAATTCCAATGTTTATTTATTTTATTATTTTCCAACCATGAAGTGAAATAGTATGCAAAAGTCAAACTACTTTTAAGAGAGGAGGCAGTAAAAAAAAAAAAAAAAAAATTGTGGTCTTTGCCTTGCTATATGACATACAGTTTTAATCTAATGCCATAAAGCTTTTATTTTCTCAAGGAATTATTTAAAATGGTTAAAATACTCTCATCTCTTTTCTTGATGGATGATGAGTCACCCTCTGTAAAGTTTTTAATGATGTAGAATAACTGCAAATTAAATAGCACAATCAAAACCAGGCATTGAAAATAGTGGTGCAGGCAGTCAGTGTGCTAAATACCATGGCATGAAGTGGGTGGTAACACGCATCGTGCAGACAGCTTGAAGAGTGACTGGCTCAGACGGACATCACTTAGTGACTGGTGGCATGACTGATGTCTAAACCTTCCTATGTCCGTGACATACATCAAAGCCTTTTGGCCCCAGCATCACATCCATCTGCTAAGGAAAAGCAGTCCCTGCCCCAAGCTTCTAGGTCAGCTTATGTGAGGAGGACTCAGCTAACATCAGGCCTACGGAGATATTCTCAAAAGGTGCCAACACCTGGGATGCATCACTCCAGTGATGGCTGAGTGGCTGAGTTTCTCATTTTTTGTTTGTTTTGCTTTTGCTTTGGCTTTCTAAATAATTTTCTCATAGGCTGCACATCAAAAAGCACAGTGTTTCCTTATCACAAAAGTCAGCAGGAGGTATTTGGAGGCAGGAGAGAAAAGAGTCAATAGACTTTTTAAACACTGACACCCATGGATGGGGAAACTGCAGAGACCATGTGAGAGGTTTCTGTTGAACTTGCAGTCACATCCCTTATGATTTTTGTTATTCCAGGAAGAGTCGGTGTCCAGTGCCTCCTGCTGAGATGATGTCAAGAGACTGTACTAGTAATGCATGCCATCTTTCCTTTGGGGAGTTCCAAATTCTTTTTGTATATTTAGCCAGAGTCAAGAATAGAGAGTTTAGTTCTTTTCAAGGATAGCTGCCAAAAGTGAAAGCCATCTTGATGAGTGATAAGAGAACCCTTTAGGAGACAAACCTGGGCACAATGATGGTAGCCCATCCCTTGCTGGGTGCTTTTTGTGGGCATGCTCCTAGGCTGGCCCTCCAGGAGAGCACAGAGCAAGGAGCGCGAGAGAAGGAAGTACCCATCCTCTGAGGTATCGGAGGGGGCTCCAGGGCTCCAAGTCTTCAGCTCAGGCTTCTCACCTCTTACCCCGTGCTTCTTCCTACTCCCTCCGGTGTCCTCACCAAGAGAAGCTCTGTGGATATTCTTCTTTCCTCTCTTGGACTAATTATGTGACACTGGAATGCCAGGACATTTGGGCCTTAATTTGCTGGAAACCAGGGGGGAGGGCGGAGGCAGTAACCCTTTAGATTGTCGGGTTTTGCTAGATTAAATCTTAAATCAGTGTGGTGATATCATTTGTGGGAATTATCAAGGTTCCTCTTATTTGTTTGTTTTCCAGTTCCTTTTGCCCGGCCTAGAAGCAAATCTGACTTCTTTCAAATCTGACTTTCATTCCTACTTTGCTGTGATATTTCTCCCTAGAGCTACCCTTGTCACTTTAAGGGGACCTGTCCTCACTGTACAAAGGACCTTCCTGATCTTTGAAAGGTTTTAGCATCCCCAACCCCAGGCACTACAAGCCAGTAGTGATACCCCTCATGAATGTAAAACGAAGAAACACCCCTACTCAATTCCAGACACTCCTTGTCTTTAAAGTTCTGCTCAAATTTCAGTGGGAAGGACTCCCTAATGATTCATTCATTGAATGTTTACTCAGTGGATATTTACCGAGCACGTGCTAACAGTTCTAGGCACTGTTGAGGAGCTACTGGTCCACCAACCATTAGCTGTCATTCCTAACACTGTCCTACCTCAACCTTTTCATTCACATGTTATTTCATGTGTGTCCTCAAGTCATCCCTGGACCTCCAGTGTGACTTCTTACCTAGGGATGGAGCTTCTCCAAGACAATGACTACTTATTCTGCTTTTGTTTTTGTCCCTCCTGGAGCCCAGCATAATAGTCTCTACACAGTAGGAATTCAGTAAGTGTTGGACTGATTGATCCAAGGATATGCAGCTCCCACCAAGGATATATTTCATTTCTGCAATAGGATTGATGACGCTGATGTGTCATTTTCTTTTTCTAATTTGAAGATTCTGTCTATTTTGTCTGCTGTCTAAATGGAATGAGGAATAGCATGGGAAAAATTTTGGTGTCCCTGGTAAGCAGTAAACTTGACATGTGTAGCATACATGGTGAAAGTGAACTATATGCACTCTTTATTTCCTGGTGCACCCTGAGTAAGCCTTGGTTTTACAGGCCATGCTTTCATCCCCTCCCAATTATAACTTCTGAGACAGAGAACAGAGCGTGACCTTGGCCTTCTGAAGTCTCAGAGTGCTCAGTGATAGAAAGCCAATGTACAAAAACATAGAGAAGTCAGACAAAAAGAAAGTGATTACAAACCTGAGAGAATCTGATGGAGAAATTGTGGCCTTTTTCTTTTCTTTTTCTCTTGGTTTTGGTAGTAGGGAAAGTTTCAAAAGCATTACAGAAATGCCCAGAATAATATAATCATCTCCCAATGTGCTCATCACCTAGCTTCAACAGTTACCAACCCAAGGCCCTCTTGTTTCATTTATAAATGCCCACCCACCCTCCCTTCCCTCCAACTGTCTTGTTTTAAAGCAAATCCCAACATCATATAATTGTATCCATAAATATTTCAATATGGATCTCTAAAAGACTCTTTTAAAAATCGCCCCGACGTCATTACTATGCCTAAAACAAATCAATAATCTCATAATATCATCACATTTCCAGTCAGCATTCCAATTTCCATTTGTGGTGACTTGTTTAATAAATCTGAAAACTGAGTCAAAAATTACGCTTTCATTGAGAAAGAAGCTACAAAGGAGCCAAGACAGATTTTTTTCTTACAGGAAAGTAGAATAAAACCATGGGAAAAGCGATGTCATAGAGTGAAAATGCAGCAGCTCTGATCGTCTCTCCTGGTCTCCAGAGACTGGTCTAACCTCACCTGCCGAGTACGCCGTGCCTCCCCACGCTCGCCCCCTGGTGGCAGGGGTGTGCTGCGGGGGCTTCTGTCAACTGTTCTGGAAGCCTTCATTTCTTAACATGATGGGGTTCTCTACTATGTTGCTAGTAGTTTAATATTTGGCCACATGGCAAAAATGTGTGTGACACCAGATTTTTAAAAGTGTTGATTGAGTACATAGTTTAAAGTCAGAATATTAAATAAACATCTCTGCCCTTCCTTCCAGCAGGCAGCCCAGAGAACTGCTCTCCACGCTCTGTCTGACAGGTACATTTTGTCATTTTTATGAACTATAAATTGCTTTATGAAACATTGAGCCCTATTTATTGTGGCATATAATTCATAATCGGATTTTGTCCCTAAAGTATCTGTGAACTGGAATGTTAAACATTTTGCATGCTTGGATTTGTCATGCATGTGTGGAGTTTATTACTGCAAAAATCGCCTTGTTGTATTTCATAGAAAGTGTGAAGAACCCCTTGTTGTGCAATGAAACAGGAGACAAGAAACTTAGAGGAAAAGACCTGAATGGGGCAGTAAATTCTGAACTTTGGAATTGGTGGAGATCTAAGCTCATTGTTCAGCAATAAGAGTTTCATTTATTTTGAAATGTTTTCTTCAGACTTTTTCCATAGCGCTTCACCAGGAGCTGTCTGTCTTTTGATGAAATTCTCTCTTGAAATACTTCATGCACATAACCCAGTTCACGGTCCTGAGTGCCTGACTTTTTACTCCTGGCTTTGGCTTGTGTTTTTGGACTTGTGTTATTGAACGAGATATATAAACCTAATCATTAAACACACTCAAGCTGCATTTCACATCCTGCTCTGCCCAAAAAGCTGTGTGTAAAGAGAGCTGAACAGGGACATACAGAGTTACTTTTAGGAACAGACCAGACCCTTTTTGTTTTGGTTGGTTTTTGAGTTTTCATTTACTAAGGTTGGGGTGTGTGTGTGTTTCTTAAAGAACTGTCAGGAGGTGAAGAGGAAGCCCGCTTCTGTCCACAAGGGAGGTTCTTGCAGTGTTGGAACCAGCTGGAGGAGATGTTCCCCTGGCTGGCTGGTGGGCACCTCAGCATTATCTAGCTAACTGTCACTACCTTCCTTTTCTTCTCAGTTCTTGTTTTGTTTTTTTTTTTTTTCTTTTTGACTGAACAATAATTGACTGTGTCAACTAGCTCAGTTCAGTGCTTCTCCAAGGTAAAACCTGTCACTTAGGCAAATTATCTGTGTTCATGGGTGAAAAGCATTTTCTCTATGGTGGCAGGCTGAGCGTGAGTATTTTTATTTCAGTTGAAAAGCCTTCCCCATGACAACCACACAAGCTTGTGTGCTCTGAGAGGGGCCGCCACGTGATCTTCTGGGAATTGCTTCTGGGATTTTCACAAAAGCTGATAACTGTACTGCTGCTGAGTCTGTTGGTAGAAAGACACTCTGGATCGAAACACTGAAAATCTGACACATTAATTCCTTTCCTCTACGTATTTCTTTTTTCCCTCTGACTTATTAAGTAAGAGTTTCCTTCAACAAAATGCATTGAAAAGCAAGCAAAGGCCCTCAGTTTATAGTATTATGTTACTGCCAATGGTTAGAAGATTTCTTTTAGGGGTATTGAAAATGTTGTAAAATTAGATTATGGTGATGGTTTCACAGCCCTCTACTAAAAGCCATCAAATTGCACATTTTAAATGGGTGAGCTTTATGGTATCTAAATTATATTTCAATAAAGCTATATAGAGAGAGAGATGCAAAACATCATTATGACCTTTGGTAGAATGAATCAAAACCTATTTCAGGAAAATGGGGAATTCCTTTGAAGACATGGTTGCAAATACAAAGACAAATCATCAGAGACTAGAACTGATGCATTCTAAGGCTGCTTCCCAAAACATACATGACTCTGTCCTGGATAGAAAACGTGCATGGATTTTAATGATGAGCAGTACTATTCCCCTTGACTTTTTTGATATTCTCTCTAAAACTCCTCATCAAAACCAATAGTTAGTCAACTAGTAAGTTAGCATCTTAGCCCCTGTTGATTATATAACTGCTAACAGCAGAATACTGTGAGAAAAAAAGTCCATTCCCAAGAAACAGAGGTTCCCATTGTAATTTCTCTTCTTATGAATTTCCCCCTCTTTAAATGTAATAGAGCATTGCTCCCTTAAGTCTAAAGGTTTTTCTGTTCAAAACTGGGGGGATTTGGCTCATTTTAAAGTAATGAGTTGACTTTGCTCTTCTTACAATGCAGTTGTTAAAGCTACCTTCCCTGTGCTTCCTCTATTCTGTTTTCCATGAATTCAGGGCCACACGAGTAATTTCCAGAAGTGAGAAGTATCTGTAATCATTTGGAGATACAATTTGAAATCCTTTTTTAAAATAAGGACTTAAAACACCTACTGAGTTCATGGGATTTATATTTTCTATTTTCTTAAATTAGGGAATGCTAACTTACCAAGTAGTAGATGTCATTTTCTAGCACATTACTTATTTTGTTGAATAAACCAGTATTTTCTAGAAAATGATGAATGTGACTCTGGGTCATACTACTGCATGTCTCGCCCAATATTCTGTCTGTCAGAGGAACCACCTCAGGGTGGGAATGGAATTGAGTAAAGATTTCCCCCAAGTCGTGACCTTCCCAAGGTGGAGATCTTACCCCAGTATCTCTGGCTACTTAGAACAGGGTATTCATTTACATGAACTATTCTGTTTTCCTGAACTATTATTTTCGGCCTGTTGTTATCACTTCTTGATATAAAATTCCATTATGATGAGGCAGCACTTTCATTTTGTCCTAGAAAATGGCAGCACTTTTAAGACCTCACAAGGTGCTTCCCTGAGTTCTGCAGTTAGGCAGAACAGCCCGTGGTGGCTTAGGCTGTGCCACTGTGGACTTCCTGTCTCCTGTCCTGCTAGTTTGGTCACATGTGGGCCCCTTTCACTTCCAGTTAGCCTTCTAACCACCTTGAGTAGCTGGTGGACACAAGGACATTTGATACAGGAGCAGAGCCATTTTGTTTCAAGATGTGAACTTGATGATGACTTTGAGGTCGTTGGTGGGTGTGAGCATACACTGAAGGAAGCCAGTAGCTGTTCTCTGCTTCCCCGTGAGAAAACCTGCATCCAAGTCTTAGAGACCTAACTTGATGAGACGAGTTGGCCACTCCCTTTTCTTTCTAATGGCAGGTAGAAATCTTGTCCCTTTGGGGTGTCTGAGATGAGAGAACATCCAGATGCCTTTTGAAGGCCAATCTTGTCTATCTTTTCATTTCTCCAGTTTCTTGGTTAAATAGACATTCTAGCAGAAATCCAGTATCTCACAGTTAAGACTGTGCTTTAAAGTTCAGTGGGTCCTAAGCAATCAATGCACAACCTTGATAAATTAAAACTATGAGATTTCCATTACCTAAATGTAAAAATCTTCTGTGGTCACCTCCAATGAAAACGTGTGGCCTTGTTTGGTTTTGCCTGAACAATGGGCTGAATTTATGGTTCCTCCAAAATAGCCAAAGTGTTGAAGACTGGGTCACACTGGCAAGGCAAATCTGGGCTTCAGCCCAGCTAACTTGCACCACCCTGCAGGGACAGGAAGCCTTGCATGAGGGTAGAACGTCGCTTTTTTGTTGTTGTTGTTCTTTCCTACTGCTGACTGTAGAATTTTTCATCTGTTTTATGCCTTTGAGCGTCAGCTGGCCTACCAGAGGCCCACTGATTCCCCAAATCATGAAAAAAGTAGGAGACCAGGGCAGGAAGAGGTAGCAAAATTCTCAGTAAGGTAAAACAAGCTAATTAGAAGAAAACCTCAATCTACAAAGGAACACTCTCCTTCTTACTTAGTCACTCCTTAGAATGTGCCTCCCAAGTGTTTTTTTTTTTTTTTTTTCCTTATGGATCATTGTACTGGATGGGGTAGAGAGAGGCAGAGGAGAATAAGGATAAATGGGCACGAGGCTTATTTATAAAGGTGTGTCTTTGGTGTATACTCACTGCACTGTGAAAGCTGCCACACTGCCAGTAATGTGGAAAATATGCAAAGTGCTGTTCAGAGAAGGAAGGGTATGTGTGCAGCATATGAAGTGCCTCTGAATATGATTAACTTCGCCTCATAAGTAGTAAATAGTAGATAACTGTGATCAAAAAAGGGATTCGTGTGATTTATCAAGCTGAGCAACTGTGCATTTGCAGAGAAGCTGGAGGTCAATCTTGAAATCTAGGGCAAGAGGAGCACTAGGAAATTGCCGGGACTGAGAAGTTAATCATACCCTTGGACTGCTTCCATCTGTCTCCGAGTGACAGAGCTGCTGCAGAACGAGCTGGGATGCTTTATAGCAGCAGATCAGGAATTAATATTTTCTGTGAAACCTCAAGCATCATTTGCAGTAACTTGGGTTTTATAAAAATGGAGCATAATTTCATATGAATAAATCACATTCAGCTGGAAATAAGAGGAGCTGGGGGAAAAAAAAAAAACTGTGCCTGACTTAAAAAAAAAAAAAAAGGAATGAGCAAGAAAGCCAACATGAAAACAGTTGTTGAAGCGATGGCACTTGGAGGGCACGAGTGTCCGTGTGGTTAAATTGTGCATATAATCATCTTCTGAAATGTCAGCGTGTGACTCCAGAAACGGCTACATTTTTATAGCCTTGGAGATGCATCACCAGACTGTAACCTGTCTGCCCATCTGGCAATATCTCAGGTCCAAGATCCATTTATACTGAAATCCAAACAACTGCCATTGATTGATTCACTTATGCCTTGAGCATTTATTGAGCGCATCGCGCGTGCTCAGCCAGCCGCAGAACTGGGGCAGGGATGCAGTGGTGAGCAGAAGCTGCCATGCACCTTCGCTCAGGGCTTTACCACTTAGAGGGATGCTGGCTTTGCAAAAAGAAGGGCCTCTTTGGGCTCATTCAAATAAATCACACCGATCAAATCTCCTCTTCCCATTAGGGAGAATGTAATGGAATTAAGCAAATGAGATACAGACTAAAAGGAAGGGGTTTTCCTTCCACATGGGGCTGGTATTCATCCAAAGGCAGGACTGGAAATGGCCCCAGAGTAAGGTGAGGAGGGCCAGGTGGGATATCGGACTGCAAAGTAGGGGGTTTGCACCCAGTTTCATCTTCCTGACCCCTTGCCAAGTGGACCAACTTCAACCGAGCAAAGGGAGCATGCTGGGGCGGCCACCAGCACAGAAGTGTAACTTTCTGCATAACATTTTACACAATGTCCCTGATGTCCTGAGAGAAGAGCCACAGTTACCATGCACTACTAACAGTTGGTCTCTTCTCAAAGGGTCCAAAAAGCGGGTGGGGAGGATGCAGAACTTTTTGTTGTTGTTGTTATGTTCATCACCATACATTACATCATTAGTTTTTGATGTAGTGTTCCATGATGCATTGTTTGCGTATGACACCCAGTGCTCCATGCAGAATGTGCCCTCCCCAATACCCATCACCAGGCTAACCCATCCTCCCACCCCCCTCCCCTCTAGAACCCCCAGTTTGTTTCTCAGAGTCCGGGATGCAGAACTTTTTTAAAAAGTTTTAAATTTCCAACTTTGAAGGTGCTAATGTGGCATGCTAGAGGGTCTCTATCAACCCTGCCCTTGAGACCCACAGCAGTGTCTCCAATGCAAGGGTCTCCTTACTTATACTGAAGTCTTTTTGGTATACTGTGTAAATTAAAAAGAGCTTTAGAGTTTAGAAGCACTATCACGTTGACCGTCTCATTTTGTGATTTTCACAACAACCCCATGAGCTAGGAAGCCCATTTTACAGAGAAGAAAACTGAGCCTGAGATAGGTGATGTGACTCATCCGAGGTCACAAGGTAACACCTGGCAGAGCTGGGACTAAACTCCACGTCCTCTGACTCCCAGTGATTATGATTCATCCTCCACCGCATAGCAACGAAGCAGGCATGGATGGGGCCGCAGACTGGTGGCTCATGCCACGTTTTACATTCCAACAAATAGTTAATTCAGTCTGTACTAATACTTTGTTTCTACTAATGGTTCTAATAATCCTAACATTTCTGGCTTGGTTATCTTTTTATCCCTGGCACCTAGCACAGTTCCTAGCAATTTTGTGGTTAAAAGGTGACGACTTTGGCCTGAAGCCAGAAAATATGTTTCTGAAGCTGGCTGTATGCCGCGGCAGCAGACCACCCAGGAGACTGAGGTTGACAGTCAGGGGCTCACCACTTAGGAGTCAAAGCAGGTGTCCATGCCTAGAAGATGCTATAGAATTGAGAAACACTATTAATTGCCACACAGATAAAGAGTGAAAAATTGGAATGATTAAAAAAATCAGTCCAGGGGCGTCTGGATGGCTCAGTCACTTAAGCGTCTGACTCTTGGTTTTGGCTCAGGTCATGAACTCAGGGTCGTGGGATCAAGCCCCACGGCAGCGGGAATTCTGCTTGAGATTCTCTTCCTCTCCTTCTGCCCCTCCCCCACTCATTCTCATTCTCTCTCTCTCAAATAAATAAATAAATCTTTAAAAAAAATCTGTCCAAAAGTAGGCAAGAAACTGATGAATGGATAAAGGAGATGTGAAATAGATAGATAGAGGGGCGCCTGGGTGGCTCAGTTGGTTAAGCGACTGCCTTCGGCTCAGGTCATGATCCTGGAGTCCCTGGATCGAGTCCCACATTGGGCTCCCTCCTCGGCAGGGAGCCTGCTTCTCCCTCTGACCCTCCCCCCCTCTCATGTGCTCTCTCTCTCATTCTCTCTGTCTCAAATAAATAAATAAATAAATAAAAGAAATAGATAGATATCATAATGGAATATTATTCAGCCATAAAAAATGAAATCTTGCCATTTGCAACAACATGGATGGAGTTAGAGGGTATAATGCTAAGCAAAACATGTCAGTCAGAGAAAGACTAATACCATATGATTTCACTCACGTGTGGAAATTAAGAAACAAAACAAATAAGCAAAAGGAAAGAAAGAAAAGGGAGAGAGAGACAAAGCAAGAAACAGACTTTTTTTTTTTAAAGATTTTATTTATCTATTTGACAGAGAGAGACACAGCGAGAGAGGGAAACCAAGCAGGGGGAGTGGGAGAGGGAGAAGCAGGCTCCCCGCAGAGCAGGGAGCCCGATGCGGGACTCGATCCCAGGACCCTGGGATCATGACCTGAGCTGAAGGCAGTCGCTTAACCAGCTGAGCCACCCAGGTGCCCAAGAAACAGACTCTTAACAATAGAGAACAAACTGATGGTTCCCAGAAGGGAGGAGGCTGGGGGGGATGGATGAAATAGACGATAGGGATTAAGGAGTGCAGTTGTCATGATGAACACAGGGTGGTGTATGGAAGTGTTGAATCGCTGTATTGTACACCTGAAACTACCATAACACTGTATGTTAACTAACTGGAATTAAAAACTTGGAAGAAAAAAACTTCAAAGGATTAAAATCATCCAGTGCCATTCAATTAGAGTGGAATTAAACTAGAAATCAGTACCAGTGGAGAACTCTCTGATGTCTCGGAGAGGGGGCGAGACCAGATGCAGTGCAGCCCTTCGCTGTCTCCCCGCCCCGCTCCTCGTTTCTGTGATTCATACCACTGCCCCGACTTACGGCTCTCTCCCATACTCTCTCTGCCAGTGATTCATGCTCCTTTTCTTCCTTCATTCCTCTGAAGCATGTTTGCACTATGGAGCCCCTGCGATGGGAAAGGCATTGTGCTGGGCTCTGTGGCAAACACAGAAACTCATTACCCGTGGATGCCAGCCTCCAGGAGCTTACAGGGTGGTGGGAGAAGCTTAGGCGTCCATGTAACTACTATGTACATTAAATGTCGCCATGTGCACACCTGGCCATAGGTCTTCTGAATGTGTATTTTTTTTATTATGTTATGTTAATCACCATACATTACATCATTAGTTTTTGATGTAGTGTTCCATGATCCATTGTTTGCGTATAACACCCAGTGCTCCGTGCAGAACGTGCCCTCTTTAATACCCATCGCCAGGCTAACCCATCCTCCCACCCCCCTTCCCTCTAGAACCCTCAGTTTGTTTCTCAGAGTCCAACGTCTCTCATGGTTCATCTCCCCCTCTGATTTCCCCCCCTTCATAGGGCCATAGGTCTTCTGAGCAGGGCAGTCACGTGGCAGTGTTACGCTCCGCGCTTCCGTGCGTTACTTCATTCACTGCTCACAGCAACCTTCTCAGCTGGGAAGGAGGGCCCTGAGGAGATGATATGTTCAGTGAAGTTTTTTTTCCTTTCATTTCCCAAATACTCTCCCTAAAATCCTGGTGAACCGGGTGACCAGAGACATATCACTTACCCGAGGTCTTACGGACATAAAGCCTCAGAGTGGTCTGACTGCGGTTGATGAGGCTCTTAGCTGCTTCAGTAATCGCCCTTGCCCCCCATCAATTTATGAAGAAATCAAAGCCACAGGAGGGGTGCAGTGAGGCACTGAAGGACTCTCTGAGCAGAGGAGGGGAGCGGCGGTGGGGGAGGTGGTGGGAGTAGCATATAGAGGATGGGTAGCCTCACAGGACCCAGCAAGGGAGAAGGGAAAGCACGGGCTTTCTCCGCAGAGCGAACGGCCTTGGTCTGAGCAAGCAAGGCCGTGGGGGTGAACAGGGAGCCGCAGGCCCCTCGTTCTGCCGGGGTGTAGATGTCTAAAGGGAAAGGGGTCTGAAAGCCAGCTCTAGACAGCCACCGGTGCAAGGGGTGGGGGTCGCCTTTTACTACACGGTGCTGCCTTCAAACGTGGAATCAAGCTTCATCTTCCCTGGAAACCTTAAATAACCAACTTACCTGGCTCCATGCACGTATTCCATCAGCACCTCATGTAATTGTGGCCAGAGGCCTGCTTCCATCCCCCACTCACCTTATGTATTTATGTCTGGTCTCGACAGCTGATGGGAGAACAGGAACCCCATCTTAAATATTAGGTAGTACTTTATACAAAAGGACTGCTCATTAAGACTTTCTCAGTGCCTTTCAAACAATAAAGACCAAGATTTCCAATTAGTCCCTCTTATCTCTGCTCTCTGGGAAAAAATACCAAACCACTGGCCCAGCTCTCCCTAACCTCTCCTCATCATGCAGGAAGGATGGGACTTTGAATCCTTGAACTTGGGCTAGAATTTACTTTGGGCAAAGTATGTACCCATCTGAGTCTGAACTTCCTCAGTTGCATAAACAGGCTAATAGTAATGCCATCCTTGTTAGGTTTATATCCGGATTAAATGAGGTGGTAAATGGAAAAAGTGCTCTGTTAATCTATCCATATGATAGTAATTACTCTGTTGCACTACTAAGAAGAGTCACTCGTCAAGATACCATGAGGTACTCTCTGATTTAAGTCCTACCAAGAGGCTTAAAAACCAGGGGAGGAAAATATTACAGTATGGATTTAATATATGAAACCCTGAAGAGCCAATGGTGTGGGTCATTTCTTACATTGACATAATAGAAAAGTAAACATTGACAAATCCCAAGAACTATGCCTTACTTTTGTTGCTCATACCATCCCTATTTTGTTATATATTCTAACCTAGCCTATTCTCCCCTTAAAAGCCAACTTGTGGGTCTGTGGGTCCTAGATGAGGCTCACGTACGCCTTCCAGGAGGCTCTGGCCTGTCTCTACCATATCATCTTCCTACTGAGTCACATAGAAAAGTCAATCTGGGTCAATTCCTGACACCTTTTTTGGCAGGTCTCCAAAGAATTGGTTTCATTTATTATTTCAAAGTAAATAATCCTTATTTCAAAAGCAAACAGTGATTCTTAGATACCGTGGGGACCCCTGGTAGAGATCTGTTCAGGGGGACCTTGCGGAGGGAGAAAAATTGCTAAGTCTCTGAGCCAGCACTCTCCTCTCTAACAGGGCCCGATGGTACCCATATATATTCACAAAAGTGGACCCCCTCGGCCTTACCGCTTTTTCTGGAGAGGCCGTGTAAGTGTCCCCCACCGCCCTTTGGTGGCTGTTAGCTCAATTGACTGCATTAACAATGTGAGCAAACGCAGGCTGTCAGGTCTAAAATCCAGCTTTTAAAAAGCCCCCCTAGTACTAATTTCTACAATAAAACTGAATGGCTCCAGAGAAGCCATTGAGTTCTATCAGGTAAATAACACACGTTTTAAAAGGTCCCAAACATGTATTTTACACAATAGAACATTTGAGCAGCCTGGAAGAAACTGTTATAGTCTTTTGAGTAAGTAAACAATGAATTGTATGAAGCCACTAATTGCCCTTTAAAATGGTCTAGTGGGTCTGGGGACACCTGAGGATTAGTGGGGACCCACTGCCTGATGTCTGGGCACAGGGATGCCATAGGAGGGGCCTCTGGGTGAAAGTGAGTTTTAACCCTTTCTGTCGTTGCCCACACTTCCTGTGAGCCCGCAGGAACGCATTCGGCTTTCTTAGGAGTGCATGGCCTCTTTAAAAAAGACTGTTAGTGGTGACAGCCACACAGCGATGTGAATATACATAATGAACTATACACTTGAAAATGGTAAAATGATAAATTTTATGCTACATATATTTTACCACAATTTTAAAAGTTAAAAAAAGAAAGAAAGAAATGAACATGAACATACGTACTAATACTCCAAGCTCTTCAGGATGGTGCCCTTTCTCACGTGTCTCTGGTGGGAAGTAGTGCTCTCTGTCCTGGGTTTGAGGTGCTGGAGTTCTAGTCTGGAGATTCCTTTCTTCCTTGTCTGCTAGTGGAGAAAGCCTCTCACAGGCGTGCCTGGTCCCCGGTGGTGAGGAGACCCGCCGTCCCATCCCTGCTCCCGCAGCCAGGGGGAGATCTGTGACTACCCAAGAGCAAAGCTAATCGTCCCCACCACCTGAGTTAATGAGCCTTGGGAAAGTGGATCAGAAGGAACCAGACACCCCATAGAAGGCATGACGGAACTATTATTACCATACTTTAAAATACCAGCTTTGACCCGTTGCCATCCACACTGTGTTCCTCTCTTCTGGACTCATTCTCTCAGACTACATTGATAAAGTTACTGAAGGCAAAATATTTAAATAGCAGAAATGGCTGAAGGGGAGTGGGAGGTTATTCTGACAGCCATCGGAGCTGCTGAATTCTGAGTAGATTCCCCAGCCATGCCTGCTCGCTCTGTAATTCTCCGTGGCCTTGGGTTTGAGTTTTCATGCTGCCCTCTATCCATTGCTCCTCTCATCCTGAGAGTCAGTGTTCAGTATGTCCATGCTCATTAATTAATTATGGGTCAGTTAGATGACAATGTTGAAACCAAACCAACTACTTATGAAGGGACAGTCCGTGGCCCCTTTTCCATAGTTACTTTTACTAAAGTCTTTGTCATTATGTCATACTCCTTTGAACACCATATCACTTTCACTTCTAGACCAAGGACAGTGGTATAGCGTATGCTTGTTAATTTAATTTTTAATACATCCAAAAAAGTTATCTATGTATTCAATACACAAGACATCTCAAAGTTAGCATTAAGAGAAATAAAACTCTGGTGGAATTAGCATAGTTTTCAATATTTGTTACTGCTGTCTACTCTTTTTCTTTTTTAACTGAAATACAGTTGGCACACACCGTTACATCACTTTCAGATGTACAACAAAGAGATTCAACAAGTCTATTCGTTACGCCATACTCACCACAGGGTAGCTACTGTCTGTCACCATACAACACTGCCACAGTACCATTGACTATTCCCTAGGTTGTACCTTTCATCCCTGTGACTTATTCCTTCCATAATTGGAAGCCTATACCTCCCACTCCCCTTCAGCCATTTTGCCCATCCTCCCACCCCCTTCTCTCTGGCAACCATCAGTTTGTTCTCTGTGTTTATAGGTCTGATTCTGCTTTTTGTTTGTTTATTTATTCATTTGTTTTATTTTTTAGATCCTACATGTGTGTGAAATCATATGATATGTGTCTTTTCTCTGTCTGACTTACTTCACCTAGCACAGTACCCTCTAGGTCCATCCATGTTGTTGCAAAAGGCAAGATCTCATTCTTTTTTATGGCTGAGTAATATTTCATTGTGTATATATACCACATCTTCCTTATCTATCCATCTATTGATGGACACTTAGATTGCTTCCTTATTTTAGCTCTTATAAATAATGCTGTAGTAAACATAGGGGGGCATATATCTTTTCCTTTGGGTAAATATCCAGTAATAGAATTATTGGAGCATATGTTATTTCTATTTTTATTTTTTTTAGGAACTTTTGTGCTGTTTTCCACACTGGCTACAGCAATTTACATTTCCACCAACAGTGCACAAGAGTTGCTTTTTCTCCACATCCTTGCCAATGCTTATTATTTTTTGTCTTTTTGATTCTAGCCATTCTGACAGGTATGAGATGATATTTCATTGTGATTTCCAGATGCATTTCCCAGATGATGAGTGATGCTGAGCATCTTTTCATGTGTCTACTGACCCTTTGTGTGTCTTCTTTGGAAAATGTCTATTTAGGTCCTCTGCCTATTTTTTAATCAGGTTATTTGAGGTTTTTGGGTGTTAAGTTGTAGAAGTTCTTTTTTTTTTTTTTAAGATTTTATACATTTATTTATTTGAGAGAGAATGAGAGAGAGCATGAGAGGGGGGAGGGTCAGAGGGAGAAGCAGACTCCCTGCCGAGCAGGGAGCCTGATGCAGGACTTGATCCTGGGGCTCCAGGATTCTGACCTGAGCCGAAGGCAGTTGCTTAACCAACTGAGGCACCCAGGTGCCCCAAGTTGTAGAAGTTCTTTATATATGTTGGATATTAATTCATTATCAGAAATGTCATTTGCAAATATCTTCTCCCTTTCAGTAGGTTGCCTTTTAATTTTGAGGATGGTGTGCAATGCAAAAGCTTTTTATTTTTGTGTAGTCCCAATAGTTTATTTTTGCTTTCTATCTACTCCTTTTTAAAAATATACATTTCTGAAGTAGAATTACACCTGTACCTTCTTGAATAACTACTTAGTTTTAATTAAGCACTTGCTGTCCTACACTGAATATCTTGATGATTAGTTCATTAGTGGTCAGTTCTTTTAAAATGTTTAAACTGATTACACAGGAAGACACAATCTGTAGTCACCACCCCCCAACACACACACACACCTTTATATGTTTTGCATGTTCACCATTCTCACTGACCCAGATCTGGGAAAACTGAACTGAACATAAAAGAAACCCAAGAGCAACAACTAATATATCTTACAGAGGGAAAAAAAAAGAAGATTCAAAAAGATAAAGTACATTTTAGTACACATGTATATTTCTTAACACCCTGATGCCGCTGTCTTTAGATATTTCACTCATGTCTATGCCTTTAATAAGTGGAGGGCCAGCTGGAGAAACATTTGTGGTAGGTGGATAGTTTTAAAGCCAGTGTGGATGGATAGTTTTAAAGCCAGTAGATACATTGGGGGTTTTTTTGTTTTGTTTTGTTTAAAACCAAACTACTTAGCCACTTTTAATGGAAGTTTATTTAAATTATGATACCACCATTGTTTTTTGTTTTGTTTTGTTTTGTTAAATCTCCTTTTAGTGAAGAAAACTAGCCAAAGGCCTGGAGCCTTCCTTCTCTGCTATAAGAGCCTTTCGGGCCAACACCTCCCACCCGTCCAGTCCCCCAGTAAATTCCCTCCCAGATAGTCCCACCCTGGCCATTTCACTTTGGACTCACAGAGCCAGCTGGAAAGAGCTACCCCTCCAGCTGCTAACTCTGGGCACAGGGCCTGCCCCTCCTCTCCTCTCCTCTCCTCCACTCCCCAATCGGCCTGCCTGTGACCCACTCCTCTGACTGCCTTCCCAGAGGCAGCCTTGGGCCAGCATTGGCCAAGCCGCCCAGTTGGCCTTTAATGACTATGTTTTGGAGCCCGATGAGCTCCCCTGCTGCTGTTGAAAGGTTAATGTGCTCCCCGTCAACTGGAGCAGCCTGACCTTTCCCGACTTCATCCAATTCCTTTCCCCGTGCTGGCTCCCAGGCAAGTGACTGGCAGGCCAGCTGCCATACCGTATCCCCCCAACAGCCCGAAGAGTGCAGCACCCACCTCTGCCCTTGACAGCCAGCGTCGGAGCCTGGCCATCTGCAGCCATCGGAGCTGCTGAATTCTGAGTAGATGCCCCAGCCGTGTCTGCTCACTCTGTAATTCTCCGTGGCTTTGGGTTTGAGTTTTCATGCTGCCCTCTATCCATTGCTCCTTGCATCCTGAGAGTCAGTGTTCAGTATGTCCGTGCTCGTTAATTAATTATAGGTCAGTTAGATGACAATGTTAAAACCAAACCAACTACTTATGAAGGGACAGTCCGTGGCCCCTTCTCCATTTCACAGACCAGTTCTGCCTGTTCACTGGCCCTGATCCAACTCATTGGACAGGACCTCCATGAAGCCTAGCCCAGCCCAAAAGTGTGTAGGCCCAGCAGCTCCCCACGGGCTTCCCTGTGGCCCCATTTGCCCTGTTCACAGCCAGTGAGTCTGAGGGCCACTTGAGGCCCCAGTTCCTCATCTTACAGTGGAGACAGTAACCCCTATTCAGCTAGCCAGTCCTGGGGCTGGGAGGGAAAAAGGAAAATCATGTGTGTGAAGGCATGAATGCTACCCAAGCACAGAGAACTGAGGTATTTATTAGTTTGCTGAGGGAATCTGTGAAGGAGGTCCCTATCTTCTTTGAGTCATTTCCTCAACCACGAAGCTGTTTAGTGTAATTCTAAAAGGACAGTAGGCATGGGCCTTTGCTATTGTTGGAAGGTGAGCACAACGTTGAATGATATAACCCATCCCTCCCTGACAAAGGCATGTGGTTATCAAGACATCATGTTACCTTTTTCCCTCTTGGAGTGGCAGCAAGCTCCATGCTCGGGCTCGATGTCTTTATCCCATTTCATCCCCATGACAGCACTCTGAGGGAGGCACCACTGTCCCCATTTTACACATGGGGAAACTGAAGCCTAGAGGGATGAGTCACTTGCCCAAGGTTGAGGAAGGAGTAGAGCTGGCCAGAGCCCAGGATTTCGGGTGGCAGTGTGGCCTTGTGCAGGGACGGCCTGGCACACTGAGCTGGTGATGAGAGCACGTTGCCCTGGTCACCCAAGGGCCTCATCCTTGCTCCACCCCCACTGCATCCCCTTAAAAAGGATGAAATCCCACCTGCCACAAGCTTGCATTCACAGCACAGGCTTGAGGGCTACACGCCAGACCAAGGACTGTTCTTGCCCTTGTCCATATGTCAGAGCATCAGAACATAGTCCCATTTAAGCAGATCAAGCAGTATGTTGGCCCCACATTTGAGCATAGAACAGGAAGGAACATGCATCCCCACAAGTTTCCACTGGGGGCTGACTGGATGGCACATACCTCATCTGCTTCTATTCTCTCCAAGAAAGTAGTTCTAGGCATTCTAGCCCTCGTTCTGTGATCTGCACTTAAAAACAGAAGATGACAAAAAAACTTGAAAAGTGCTCGGGTCGTGCTTAGATTTATATGATGAGGAGAAGAGAGTCAAGCCAACATTATTTCCTAAGACTTATATTTCTTGAAAAAAATTTTTTTCCTTCCAGCTGGCTGAAGAAATATTAGTTATTCACTAACATTTCAAAATGAAGGCCAAATTTTACTCACAGCTCTACAGCAGTTCTGTGCCCCATGGGTCTTTAGATGTGAACTCGACCCATATATGATTCCTGTGGGCACTAGTCAGCAGTTACCCCCATTTCCTTGCCTTGGCCAGGGGAAGTGAAGCTCCGGGCCGTGGATAGCACACAGACTCTCTGGATATCAGAAGGTCTGGAACAGTAGGTGTTCAACCAACATGACTCCTCCTGTCCCCGTCAAGCCCTGGCTCTGTCACAGACTCACTGTATGACTCCAAGCACAGAAATGGTACTTCTCCCACACCTGCACACACGTGGTTTCTTCTACCTGGAAAAGTTTTCCTCCCCTCCCCCAGCTCCTCCCCTCCAAGTTGCCCCGACTACCCCTACCCTAATACCAGGTCCCAGCTTACACATCCTATATCCCCTTAGGCCTTCCCCCCTTTGTCATCTGTTCCCATAGCACCCTCCACTTGCCTCTCGGTGACACTCACCACTGTTGCAATGAACTTCTTGATTTCCGGCCTTCCCGCAGAAGACAAGCTCCATCTTATCCCTGTCAAATCTTGGTACCTAGTGTAGTCCCTAATGCATGGCCTTAACACTTGCCGACCAACTTTATTTCTCTGAGTCCTTTTTCTCATCTGTTAAGTGGAGATGGTAATGCTTGCTCTACCTCGAAGCATTTGTCAGGCCTTATGGGGTTATTTTTTCCAAAAGAGCTATGTAAAACAAAAAATTTATTACAAATAGTATACATTTTTAGTAAAACAGCTGCTGGGAAGGAAGGATGGATGGATGGAAGGAAGAGAGGGAGAAACGTGAATAGCTCCTACCACCCTTGAGTAATGAAGGGTAAAGTAAAAACGCTACATCCCATCCATTACACTTAACCCTTTACCCCCAACCTAAGGATGGCTGGCAACTTTTCTCCAACAGTAATTAATGAAATAAGTTGTACAATGGCAATGGTAGTAAATATTATAATATAAAAGCAATTACTGAAGAGGCAATTTTAATTCAAAATTGTTTTATTTACATGAGACTCCAACTTATTTAAAATCCTGGCTCCACTGAGCCTCCTTGAGCTTCCAAAACTATCACCACCTTGGTTACCCAAAGGCAGTCTGCCAAATGTTATTCTACCTTTACATTAGTGAGAAACTTGGGGAATGCAAGAAGACAGGTAGCTGGGTAGATCAAAGGAGGAACTGAGCCCCCTGAGAAGACTGTTATGCTGCTCTACAGCAAAAGCTTGCATTCTGGGCTTCTGGGCCAGTAGATCTGAGGCCATAGAAGCAACACTCCCCATGCGATTCCCTCGGCTGATTATAGCTGCAATGAGCTTACATCCTAATGATCACGCATGCCCCATTATAATTACACATAGTGCCTCCTTCACTCTTTGAAGTGTTCTGGTTTAGACCACAATGAGATATCACCTCACACCCATTAAGATGGCTACTATCAAGAAAATAAAAAATGAAATAACAGAAAATAAGTGTTGACAAGGATGCGGAGAAATTGAAACCCTCGTGCACTGTTGGTGGGAATTCTAAAATGGTATAACCACTATAGAAAAAATACATAGTTCTTCAGAAAATTAAAAATAGAATTACCATATGATCCAGCAATTCCACTTTTGGATATTACCTCAAAGAATTGAAAGCATGGTCTCAAAGAGATATTTGCACACCCATGTTCAGAGCTTCATTATTCACAATGGTCAAGAGATGGAAGCAACCCATAGATGGATGAATGGATAAACAAAATGCAGTATATACCTGCACTGGGATATATTCCAATTTAAAAAAGAAGGAAATGCTGACATGAGCTGTATAATATATTTTGAGGACACTATGCTAAGTGAAATAAGCCAGCTCCAAAAAGATAAATGCTGTGTGTAATTCCACTTATATATAGGGTTATCTAGAGTAAGTCAAATTCAGACAGAAAGTAGAAGGGTGTTTGCTAGAGGCTGAGGGGTGGGCAGAATGGGAAATTTGTGTTTATAGAGTTTCAGTTTTGTAAAATGAAAAGAGTTTCGGGGACAGATGGTGGTAATGGTAGCAAAACAATATGATATAGTTAATGCTACTAAGCTAGCTGTACACTTAAAATGGGGCATCTGGGTGGCTCAGTCAGTTAAGCGTCCAACTCTTGATTTCAGCTCAGGTTGTGATCTCAGGGTCATGAGATTGAGCCCCTCATCAGCTCCACACTCAGCAGGGGGGTCTGCTTAAGATTCTCTTCCTCTCCTTCTGCCCCTTCTGCCCTCTCTCTCTCTCTTTCTCTCTAAAAAAAAATGGTTAAGATTTATATAATGTTATTTTAATACAATTTTTTTTAAGTGTCCTGGTTTAGACCAAAATTATATGGCCACCCTAATTATAACTCATATTGAATTCATATCAGTCAGTGTTACTCAAAGAAACATTTTCAGTGCAAGCCTTTTATTTCTGACTATAGAATAGAAAGCTCGTATGAAGGACTCTAACCTCTCAGCAGGCAGATGGCGAGAAGTTTGAAGGACATTTGTTTGGGTTGGGTGGCATGATACATGGCGGTTCACACAAGCATCAGGCCACCAGTGTGGGGAAGGCCAGCTTATTCCTTTCAGTGACACAGAGCTGGGGTTCTCTGCGAAAGAAAGGCTCCTTGCAGTTTCTAGAGTGCTTGTCCCAGGGCTGAGGCGGGCCACTCCCAGCAGCTAGAACCCTCACTGAGCTTTCACAACTGGACTGTGCCCCCTTCCGTGTTCTGCTCAGGCCAGCTTTCCTGCAACAGCCCACAGCACTTGGGCCTAACAGACTTAGCTAGGAGCTGCCTCCTTCTGACAAGCCCTCCTTCGCTCTCTGCACTGAGAACCCCACGTTCTCTAAGAGGTCAACTCTTCCATGAGGTAAGCCCAGGACATGCCAGGCCTCTCTCTTTTCTCCAAGGTGTGTGGCCTCTTAGCTGTATCACAGCTGTGTGAAAGTGCCCCTGTCACTTCTCCCCAGGACTGTGATCCTTCCTCCACGGGCCTTATCTCCTTCATCAGCTGATAAACTTCCAGAGGGCAGTGTGAAGATGGGGTCATAAAGTCTTCTCCTCATTTCTATGACAGGTGTTCAGGAGCTATTGCAGACTGTTTATTTTCTGTTCTCTAACATATTTGCCGTAACTTTAGTTAGTATTTAAATTTGCTGGCTTACTCTTCCCCTTTTCAAGCTTCATACAATGTACCCACACTTCCAGTGTTATTTTTTTCTCTGAACTTTCTGATGAAGATCATCTGTTGGAAGTCTTTTTTTTTGGAAGTCTTAATGCTAAAACTCTGGTAGAGGCAGAGCTCCTAAAAGAAATGCAAGTTTTCACGAGCTCTTGCCTCTGTGTTGGTCGCATTCCTGAGGGGTTGGGTCACTTGCCCCATGAGCAGCCTCCAAAGAGGAGTTTAGAGTCAAACCTGGTGCCTGGAGTCAACCTTGTCTCTCTCTCCATCTATGACCTGTTCTAAATAGGGTAAGCTGCATCTAATGCGTAAGAAAGTCTAAATAACAGAGTCTAAAGGAGAAGAATTGCTTTCCAGAGGAATTTTCTACCTTTTATGTATTATGAAAATAAAACCGGCAACAACAGTAAACATGAGCCTGGGACATGGTCTCTAGGTTTACAGATACCACTGTCTTTCAGTGAAACACCCCAAGGAGGGCATGTCTTATTAATTCCCCACATTATGACCAAGCCTGCTCTGTTGAGTAACATATTCTTCCAATATCCTGTTGTCTAAATGCAACAACACACAGCTTAGGATGGGTGGAGTGTGGCTAGTCTGGATGCACTAAAGATCCTTCAATGTTGACATTCTATACACCTACCCTGGAAAGCAATTCAGTATATTTCTTTTTCTAGAAACTCTAATCTCTTCATATGGCCACTTTAGGAGTCTCAACTAGCTGGCAGGTGTTGCAGTCATGAAGATATAAACAAATTTGCTTATACCAAGGAAATGGTTACATATGGCTAATTTTTCATCCTTTCAACTCATTCAGAAGCATTAAAGGCAATATTTTAACCCTGAATTTTGTGACTTTGAAATAGACTCATGATATTTTATTACCCCTTTATTTTATCATCTAACACTTCCTCCATCACAATGTCTGTTGTATTATACCACTCTTAAAATACAGCTTTGGCAACCGGTAATATGAATTCCCAGGTCTCCAAACTTCCAGATCTGTGATTAGTTGCAGTTAATCCTCTCACATATCATTCCATCTAGCATCCTATCAAGAACCCAGAAGAGATTTTGCAAACTTTCAAGCAGGAAATCCCTGCACACTACTTAATGGTGGTGCTGTTTGCCAGGTGTCATGCAAATTTCTTAAGTAAATCATCCACAAACGTTCCAGGAGCGTCTCCTTAGTGCTTGGCAACAGACATTTTCATGTTGGATGAATAAGATCACAAACCTAAGATTGCCAGGTTTAGCAAATAAAAATACAGGAACAATGAATAATTCTTTAATATAAGTACATCCCTCACATTGCTTATTATGCATTGGTTATCTGAAATTTGAATTTCACTCGTTACCCTCTATTTGATCCGGCAACCCTACAGAAACCATATTTTGGTCAAAAGACCATTATGAAAAAAAAATGTCCTATAAAAGTATTTGATCTTTGTTGGGAATTACATAAGAAAATGTCAAGATCTTGGAAGGCCATCTGTATACAAATTGTGGATGCAGCTTAAATCACAATTCTATCCTGCTTTTCAGGAGAGCTTCCTTGAAAACTAATTTTCTCTTTTCAGTAGAGTAAGCCTCTCCCTGCCAGAAGCGGTGCACTGTGGTTCCTCTTGATTTTCCACACGAGTGTGTGTGTGTGTGTGTGTGTGTGTGTGTGTGTGTGTGTGTGTGTGGACTGAGTGCTGTACTTGCTGCAAGTGTTTGGACCTGTTTGGAAATCCAGGTGGGGCTGGAACCACTTGCAGGTCAGAAGCATCTGGCTGAACTCCTGCCCCCCACTGCCCACCATATGTGTCCTGATGGAAAATATCAGACTTCCACTTTCTATGAGGCAAGGCATGGGCAGCACTGGGGGGACCTTTTGGTGCCATTCCTAATTTGTATTTTGCTGAGTTATTTGTGCCAAGAACTGTCTGTTTTGAGAAAGTGGAGACTTTCTTGCTGCCACTGAGGAGAGTTCCTGACCTGTTTCCACATCTGCACTTGAGGCCAAAGAGAGTTTTCTGCTGACCTCTGAGAACAGCAGGTGACAGGCTGAGAGCATCACCTCCGAGCATGTGGCTGTCAGGCTGTGAGGCTCTCATTAACGGAACTGCTTGTGGGTGACACTTTCTTTCAAGCTCTGTTTCTTAACCACCATGACTCCCTCAGTTGTCACATCCTATTAGTTATTCATTGACGAACTTTTTTCCAAATGTAATTAATGAGTTAAGTTACACAATGGCAATGGTAGTAAATATTATAATATAAAAGCAATTACTGAAGTGGCAATTTTAATTCATTATTTTAATTACATGGGACTCCAACTTATTTCAAACCCCATCTCCACAGAAATTCCTTTGAGCTTCCAAAACTGTCACCACCTTGGTCACCTGGAGACAGTCGGCGGAATTTTCTTCCACCTTTACATCAATGAGCAACTCGGGGAATGCCAGCAGAGAGGCAGCAGGGTGGATTGCAGGCAGGAAACTGGGCGCTCTCAGAAGACCACAGTCCCAGGGGTCTGGATGGCAGCCTGCATGCTGGGTATTTTGTTTTGGAGAAGGACAAAGGTAGAAGACCTGGGACCTATGGCCCCAGGTAGGACCAGCTTCCTGGGCCAGTGAATTGTGAGGTCTCAAAGGGCCCCATGATCAGATGGTCTGCACTTAGTTTAACACTCTGCGGTTGTCCTCCTGAAATCCTTAATAGTTTGGTCTTTGAATTTGTTTCATAAGCAAAATCTGAGAGAGAGTGGAGTGTGCAGCAGCTTGGAGTCTCGGGTCACATGCCTCCCAGGGAGCCGCCCGCTCCCCTGCCGGCTGCCCTGGCCCCACTCTGCATTCCCTCTTCATCCTGAGCAGCAGCTGCTGCCATCCTGCACTCCAGGGGGAGGGCACATATGATTTGGGCACCATCGTGACCCTTTCCGCCCCCAGGCTGGCAGCTCCAGGCTCATTCAATGGGCGACTCTTCCAGAGCGAGCCTCTCCTCTGCCCTGATGCAGGTGCCTAGTATGTCCCAGTGCAAAGGTCACAATACCCTTGGGTGTCACCCTTTGCCCATCGTAGTTGGGGCAGCAGGCCCTGGAAAGGGCAGATGCCTGACTCAACTTGACTACCCACCCCAGCCAGGCACCACAGACAAGTTCCCCAGATGCCTGTGAGGGTCTGTACTCACCCCACAAGTACCCTGGTGCCCAGAAAGCACAACATGAAATAGCAAATAAAAAATGCCATGACCTGGGGCGCCTGGGTGGCTCCGTCAGTTAAGCGTCTGTCTTCGGCTCAGGTTGTGATCCTGGGGTCCTGTGATCGAGTCCTGCATTGGGCTCCTTGCTCAGCAGGGAGCCTGCCTCTCTCTCTCCCACTCCCCCTGCTTGTGCTCTCTCTCTCTTTCTCAAATAAATAAATAAAATCTTTAAAAAAAAATGCCATGACCAATCGAGAAACCATGGAAGAAATGAGGGAGCTTTATATTTTAGTACTTGTAATGACACCTTTTTTCCCTGCTTTTTGAACAAGGGGCTCACATACTTATGCAATGGGGCCTTCAAAATATGTGGCAGGACCTGGCTCCGGGCTGGGAGAAGCTGGGCCATTTTTAGGAAATGCCTGTCTTTTCAGGTTTTAAGATCCTAATGGAGTGTTTTCTTTCATGTGACACTCTGAGGCCCCACATGCATTTTGCTCCCTGGGATTAACTGAGGCACACACTGCCAGGTGTACCCTGGTGGCTGCCTACATACCTCCCTCCTGTCCTCTCTTCCTCCTCTGAACTCTCTAACTCATTTTTCTTTCATTGGAAAAAAGTGAGACTACCTTTGAAGCAGATCCTGATCAAAGAGACAAGCCACAGCTTCCAACTGCGAGCTCCCTGTAGGCAAGGACTGTCTCTAGCACCCATCTCAGTGCTCCGGCCTTTTACCCAGAGCCCAGTTGGGGCCTGACTGCATTTCCCCGACTCCGTGCTGTGTGTTGAGTGAAAGTACAGGCTGCAGCCCTGCAGGCCTGGCTTGTCCCCAGCCCGATGCCTGGGACCATTCAGACCTTGCTGGGAGAACACCATCCATTCAGGCCGGGCCTCAGCTGGGAGTTTTATTGACCTGTTGTACGATGCTTGGTGATGCTTCTCCTTTTAATGGGAAGCTCATTTCTGGGAGCAGGATGGCTCACATTTTCTGTGATGGGGAGTCACAGAACTCAGACTTATTGGCGCCATCCTCAGGAATAATAAAGCAAATAAGATTATACTGACCACATTTCAGTTTATTTCATTCCCCCTTCTGTTTCTTACCCACCCCCCACCGCCCTTCCTTTCTCCCTCTTTGCTCAGCCTACCCGTAAAACAACCTCTCTATTTTCAGCAAACCTTAAAGAAACAAAGGCCTGACTCCAATGTTCCTTTCCTCAAATAAAATGTCGTTCTTGTAATTTCCCTCTCGGTTCAGTTCATTCTCAGCTTCTGCATGTGGGTGTCGCTTACGATCATAAGTGTCTCCCAGGGGCACAGCCTCCACAGAGTATGTTCCGAGAGGGCCACAGTGGTTGAGGGAGAGCCCACCTCCCTGACTCATTTGCCCTCTACTCCAGCAGTGGCTGCACCGAAGTGGGGCTGGAGACCCCCTGATCCAGCATTTCTCCCATGAGCCTCACACTGAGAATGGTCTTCCTATTTTAAATCACGTATATTTGCTCAAAGAATTTCTGCTTCGCACGGTACAGGAAATCAGTCAATCCCGATCTATTTCTTCAGCTCTTCTCATCACCACCTGTGTGTCTACATAGAAGGGCTGCTTGGTGCCGGACTCTGTAAAATCGAAGGAAATATAAATAGCTCCACCCCCACCCAAGCCTGTTTTGACTCCCCCCTGCACACCTGCCCTCTGAGGATCTCTGTTTCCTGCTAGCTTCTGGATTCCCACCCGTAATCCACCCCTTTGCCTAGAGCTTGTCCCCTTCTCTGTTCCGCTAGCTAAATCTAGGTTAGGGCCCTGCTCAGGCACCACCTCCTCCAGGGACACCTAGCTGCAAACTCCAGCCCTCCTGGAGTTTCTCTGGAGTTATTCTCCTGGTCTCTAAACTCTTACAAGTAAGAATTTTGTCACAGAATTTCGCACTTAAAATATACTGTCTTGTGAACATTATCCTAGGCCCTCCAACTTTGAGGATGCGGATTAACATGGTGCTTCTTTTTTTGTTGTTGTTAAAGATTTTATTTTTTGACAGAGAGAGACAGCAAGAGAGGGAACACAAGCAAGGGGGAGTGGGAGAGGGAGAAGCAGGCTTCCCGCCGAGCAGGAAGCCCGATGTGGGGCTCGATCCCAGGACCCTGGGACTATGACCCGAGCCGAAGGCAGATGCTTAACGACTGGGTTAAGCACCCAGGCGCCCCTAACATGGTGCTTCTTGCCCCCACCACACTCAGAACAGTGCCAGGCAGGGAGTGTGTGCAAAGCCACAGCGCAGGGCAAGAAAGCACTTACAAATTCTTAATGGCAGAAAACTCCTCATTGACCTAAAACTAAAATGGAAAGTGCTCTGGATATAACTGGCTTCAGGCAGATAATGCCTTTGGCTCATCCTTGAAGTCACTTTACACACAGCAGCATAAGAAACCTCCAGCCCCCGGGCGCCTGGGTGGCTCAGTTGGTTAAGCGACTGCCTTCGGCTCAGGTCATGATACTGGAGTCCCGGAATCGAGTCCCGCATCGGGCTCCCTGCTCGGCAGGGAGTCTGCTTCTCCCTCTGACCCTCCTCCCTCTCATGCTCTCTGTCTCTCATTCTCTCTGTCTCAAATAAATAAATAAAATCTTTAAAAAAAAAAAAAAAGAAAAGAAACCTCCAGCCCCCAGGACAGCGCCTGGCATATCAGAGGCTCCATGCATCATTGTCAGGGGGATGTTTGTGATCAGAGGCTCTATGCATAGTTGTCAGGGGAATGTTTGTGATCAGAGGCTCCATGCATCATTGTCAGGGGAATGTTTGTGATTGCCTAGACTTCTAGCAGTAGCAAAGCTAGGAATGTGTCATGCGCTCAGCTGTTATGCAGGAACCCTACATGCACATTCAGGAAGAAAACACAAGACAGCATGTTATAGTCAACTCTGGACGAACTACCAGTAGCGAATCATCTCTGACTTCTGGCACTGATGTCCTCTGGCTGTTTTCTTGGCCTCCCCACTGCTCATCATCCCTAATGAGGGAAAGGAAAAGAATTAACATAGAAATTACCATAGCATCTAGTTAGGAATTCTGATATAAGGCATTTGTAAAGATAAGTAATGAAAATGAGGGTCACCAGGGTTTGCTTTGTAATTAACTATAGATTTTCTTTGTAATTAACTATAGATATTGGAGGTCAGAGGAACCTCAGACATCATCTCATCCATGACCGTCTCTTTTTTTTAATTTTATTTTATTATGTTATGTTAATCACTATACATTACATCATTAGTTTTTGATGTAGTGTTCCATGATTCATTGTTTGCGTGCCCGTTTCTTAACAGATGAGGAAGCAGAGGCCCACAGGTGTGACTAGAACCCAGGTGTTCAGGTGTCCAGGCTGCACAGCTCTCTGCTTGAATTTTAGCTGGAATGACCTATCAAGCTAACCTTGTATCTGACTGGTTGGATTTGTTGCCATTTGTTGCATATGCTGCATTAATGGGGCAGGCTTTCTGTATGAGGAAGACACCATCAATTGCCTATCCAGCAGCTACTCTCCGCTTCCTTACAAGAAAACCCCTGTGGGTTCACCCTACACTGAATAGCATGTTCTTCAGGGGAGGCTGGTCAGTCTTCAGTCCTAAGGGGTAACTATTGATGGGTCTTAGCTGATCTTAATGGTCTTAATGGCCTTGTTAGCCTTGCTATGGAACTGGTTTGGTCATGGGCATGTGATGCAGTTGAAGCCAATGAGGAGTGGTCTACTTAGCAAGCGAGTCCAGAGACGAATATCCATTAGTACGGACATCATTGTGTGTACAGGACTGCAGCAGCCGCCTTAGGGCAGTAAGGACAATCAGCCTGCAGACAAGGCAAGGGTGGCCGTGAAAAAAGATGCAAAGAACCTGCGTCCTTGGTGAGACCACTGAGCCTCTGAATTAGCCAGTCCTGGAAATGCCTTTCCCTGGGGCTTCTTACTAGGAGACATACATGTCCTTACTGTGTTTTTGTTGACTTTAGTTGTGGTCCCTGCTCCCTGCCGCCAGCCACAGTCTATCAGCTACACTCTGTTACATAGCCTTTGAAAAGGCCCTTATGAGCAGCACTTCCCACAGAAACACCTGAATAATGTTTTACACATGTGCCCTGAGAGTCCTTATCCAAGGAACAAACCCAGCTCAGTTAACGACAGCTAACAAGATCACAGCTTGAGCCGATACGGCCCTGAGTCTGTGTCTTGGATGCTGTAATTTGGTTTCCATAAAAATCCCTTTTGCTCATCATCCTTAAGTCTTGTATTCCTTGGTGAGATGCAAATTAAACACCACATGCTGCTGACATTCAGAAGCTCACTTTATTTGCTTTAAACACAGGAGAGAAATGGAATTGGTTTATTCAGACAGAGATTGGGTTAGGAGGATGGTTTTCAGGAGCCAAACATTATCCCAGCCTAAGACTGGGGTGCTGCCATCTCTCTGACCCCCTCTGGACCCCCATGGGTGCTTTTTAAGCTTTGACCTTGTTCAAGATCAGAGATGCCTGGAACTTGGCACTAAAACAACCAGGTTTATGGAAAATTGAAGAGGAGACATCTGATAAGTAATGTTGGAAAGCTCATTTGCCGTGTGATCTTGGACACACTGTGCTACACCCCTTTTCTAGAGAGCCAAACTAGCTGATCTCCCAGGTTCCTTCTTGATCAAACATTTTAAAATCCCATGAAATGACCAGATGGGTAATGCAAGTTAAGAATGCAAGTGAACTAGAGGAATTCCTACTTGTTTAGGCTACCATCTTGAAAGAAGTAACAGTTATCAAAAATTAAAGAATAATGTTAATCTGTATTTATTGAGCACTTGCTCTATGCTAGGCACTGTGCTAATTAAGAACATCACATGCATTTTCTCATTTAGTCCACCTAGCAGCCCTCTGAGGTTGGCACTGTTATCACCCCCTTAATGCCAGTGAGGCCCCTAAACCTCAGAGAGGTTAAGCAACCTCCCCAAGGTCACACAGCCAGCAAGCAGAGGAGGTAAAATGTCCACCGGGCCTGTATGATTCTAAAGCCTATACACCATCCTGCCTCATGTGGCAAAATTATCTAAATGTGCCACGCTGAGGCCAAAAAGTCTGATAATTTACCCGCCTTGCTGGGAAAGTCTGGCTCCTCAGAGAGCACAGGTTAGCATTAGGAGCCTAGGACTTGGGCCCCAGCCCCTCTTGTGCAATCTTGAGGAGGCAATTTAGCCTCTCTGTTTTACGTTCTATAAAGTGGATGTAATACCTGACTTTCCTACTTTATAGGTTTACTGTGAGGCTTACAGGAGGGCCTTGAAAGGAAAATGCTTTGAAAACTCTTACAGAATCATATAAATTCAAGCATCTATTATGATTAAAAGTAGTCAAGGAAGGAGAAGTGACAAAAGAAAAATAGAATTAATTAATTAAAAATTATTTTGCTGCTTTAGAATAGTACCTAATGCTTTTGTGTTCAATAGATATTTGTTGCATGGGTGAATAAATGACTGAATGAAAAAAATTACTTTGCTGCAGCAATACCATCAAGACAGGGAGAAAATATTTGCAAGTTGCATATCTGATAAGGGACTTTTTATCCAGAATATATGAAGAACTATTACAACTCAGTAATGAAGTGTTTTTAAAGGCAAAGGATTGGAGTAGACATTCTCAAAAGAAGATACCCACATGGCCAATAAGCACATGAAAAGATGCTCAATATTATTAATCAGGGAAATGCAAACCAAAGCCACAGTGAGCTCCCACTTCACACATACCACTATGGCTAGAATAAAAAAGATGAACAATAACAAGTGTTGACAAGCATGTGAAATTGGACCCCTCACACACTCCTGGTGGAAATGCAAAATGGTACCTACCACTGCTTTGGAAAACAGACTGGCAGTTCCTCAAAAGATTAAACATAGAGTTACCATAGGACCTAGCAATTCCACTTCTAGGTATAAACCCACAAGAAATGAAAACATGTGTCCACACAAAACTTGTACAGAAATGTTCATAACTTTGTAATAACTGAAAAGTGGAAACAACCCAATGTTCATCAACCAATGAATGGATAAACAAAATGTGGTATATCCATACAATGGAATAGTGTCCAACCACCATATTGTACTAATACATGCTACAACATGGATGATCCTTGAAAATGTTATGCCAAGTGTAAGAAGCCAGGCACCAAAGACCACATATTGCATGCTTCCATTTATATGAAATGTCCCGAATAGGCAAATCTGTAGCAATAGAAAGCAGATCAGTGCTTGCTTAGGGCTGGAACAAGGGGAAGTAGGGATGAGGGAAATGACAATTGATGGCTAATGAGTGCAGGATTTCTTTAAAGGGGACGAGAATATTCTAAAATGAGATTGTGGTGATGGTTGCACAACCCCCTGAACATACTAAAACTCATTGAATTATACACCTTAAACCAGTGAACTCGTGTGGTATGTAAATTATATCTCAGGGAAGCTGTTTTTGGTGTGTTTTCTTAAGTAGTCCGGGAGCTTGGGTAAATTTTTATTGCCACATGGATTATAGAGTTCCCTTGAGGGCAGCAGGCTAGGGCTGCACTGTGTAAAGCGAACTGAAAATATATATAAGAAAATATAAGAACCACATGAGCAAGTACACAAGTGGCAGGATCTCTCATGTGCTGTATTGCTTTAAAATACTCAAGTGCTGGAAGGTACAAGATGCACCCTTCACGGTAGATTTCTTTCTTCTGGGACTGTCATATTGAAGCATGGACCTCGGTAGGGTGCAGTCGGTCCTGCATGTCCCCACCACATGATTTCATCTCTAGAAGCAGTCCCTGCACAACCTTACCCCTGAGGACAGCGTGAGAAAGCAGCTCAGGGGAGCATGAAATTATGATCGCCAAGAATCTCTCAGCATTCCATTGTAGATGCATCCGGTGGCTGAAAAACAGCCAGCTAGCCCAGCCTCTCAGAGGCCAGTGCCCTTCCATTTCCACCTTGTCTCCCCATACTTCCATCCACATGGCCTTCACCCAGTCCACCTTTCAGCTCTTCCTGCCAGGGGAGTAGTTGTGCTAATGGCCTTTGGGTGCAGGCCCTCCAGAGCGGCTGCCACATTGCAGCTCCCATCCCCGTTGTCCAGAGAAGGATGTTGAATTCCCTGCTTGTAGGTGTTCTCTGGGTCAAGAGAGGCTTTTCAACCCAGTGTCACTCACCTGACTATAAAGGAAGCAAGTCTGTGTCGCCCAGAAGGCAACTGCTTCCTGGCACCATCTCTCAAACAGTGCTAAGGACAGGATGGAGATGCACCTGCAAACTGGTCTTGCTTAGTGGTGCTGTGCACAGGTAGCCTGGCCAAAGCAATGCAGGGATTTCCAAGAAGCATCCCACATGGGGACTAGCCCAACATCCTCTAGGACACACACATCAGGATGCCCAGCTTCAATGCTTGTCTGTTACACAAGCAAAATGTGCAGATTTTTCCTCTACTTCCCAGTGATATTTACACACACACACACTCCACCCCCGCCAAGAACACTTGCATCTGAAGAGGGACCAGAGGGCTCCATTCTATTCAAAGCCATCAGCCCAGAGAAGGTGGCTGGCTGTTCTCTGATGGGCCTTTATTTACAAATAAATAAATATTATTTTAGAAACAGACAAAAACTATCAACAAACCCAGGAACATTTAGGAACCAATGTATATTTGTGCGTTACTGTATTTTTGTCTGTGTGTGAAATATCTATTTGCTTGGTTGAGTTACATGTGGGTCTTCATTCAACTGGAAACAAAACCTTGTTCCAAATATGATCCAAAGTTCCAAGCCATAGCTTTTTTTTTTTTTTTTTTTTTGTCTTGGTGTATCTAGGACATTCTTCACCCATTCTAAAAAGAAAATACGATAAATCTAAAAGCAGGACTAACGTCAGAACAAAAGAACTTATATTCCTTAGCAAATGTTACTAGTCAGGTAGTAATGATGTAAACTCAAGAATCATAAACTCAAGAATGTTTTGGTGCTATTCAAGCAGATTCTCCAAGCCGGGGCACCCATCTAAGGGAAGCAGAGCATCAGACAGCTGGTTAAGAATTAATGGCTTATTGTCATCTATGACATTTGATGTCATAAAAGATGGAAATCCAGGAAATGACACAGGCCCCATGAGGTGACATCTATGCTCTCTGGTGTCTGAAACTGATGATCAAGACTTGTGTCCCAAAGCTTTTCATAAAATTGGAATTTGGGCATTAGTTCCTCATTTTCTCTGAGACTAGGTAAATAGCCCAATTGGATGATCAGGAGGCTCTCTGGATTCTTTGGTTTGTAACAGAAGAATTCCATATGCTACAATAGCATCAGCAGTCAAATATGAAGCATAATTTATGTCCAAGTTTACTGACCTTCTGTATCACTGAATTTCTCTCTTGCCAAATGTGGCAGGTTCTGTTGACTTTTATCCTTCCCTAAGGCCAACAGAAGGTTTCAGAGACCTTTGGGATAGACGTAGTGCTGTATAAATTTCCTTTATGGCCTTAATCCCTTCCCCAGGCCATTCCCTATCACCATCCCGTCCTGGTTCACAGTAAATGAGCTGTGCTGCCTGCCCCTCCCTTCTCTCCTTTACCAGATTGTCTTACCTGACCCTAAGATTCCGCCCCCCTCAGGCTAAAGCCACCATCCCACTCAAAGTTTTGACATATACTAAGCTATATCCACCATTTTTATTTTGGGGACCCAAATGTAATGTTTATCCTTCTTAAATGTCATTTTGTATGGAATTCCATCTTCTAAATAACTGTTTGATCAAAGGAGAACTTAAAACTACTACCAACTGTCTATTTAGAGTGTAAATAAAAACACAGCATAATGAGGAGGATCACCTGCAACCATAGATATACATACTCAGTGGCAAATTGATAACCTCAAATGCTTCCATTATTAGGAAAGAATCAAAATAGCTGAAATAGGACGCCTGGGTGGCTCAGCCGTTAAGCGGCTGCCTTCGGCTCAGGTCATGATCCCAGGGTCCGAGGATTGAGCCCCACATTGGGCTCCCTGCTCCACGGGAAGTCTGCTTCTCCCTCTCCCACTCCCCCTGCTTGTGTTCCTGCTCTCGCTAACTCTCCCTCTGTCAAATAAATAAATAAAATCTTTAAAAAAAAAAATAGCTGAAATAAGCCTTCAACTCAAGAAGTGTGTAAAAGTATTATAAAATAAACCTGAAAAATATAAAAGGAAGCAAAGCCACAAAATACTAGAATTATTACACAGATTGAGCTGTTTCTTTGAAAAGAAAATAGACAAATTTTTGACAAATACAATGAAGAAAAAGGGACAAGAAAGCAAAATTTAGGGGAAGTGATATACTAGATACCATGGGTTTTGTTTTAAGAGAATATTCTAGGGGTGCCTGGGTGGCTCAGATGGTTAAGCATCTGCCTTCGGCTCAGGTCATGATCCCAGGGTCCTGGGATCAAGCCCCACATCGGGCTCCTGGCTCGGCGGGGAGCCTTCTTCTCCCTCTCCCTCTGCCTCTCCCCCTTTTCGTGCTCTCTCTCTCTCTGTATCTCTGTGTCTCAAATGAATCAAGAAAATCTTTTTAAAAAAGAGAATATTCTATAAATTTTGTGAAATAAATAAGCTTGAAAATATAAATTAAATAGAATTTTTTGGAAAAAAATAACAAAATCAACAAAAGAAAGAGATAGTAACCAAGAAATAAATTATAAAAGATACCAAAGAATCACCATTCTGAAAAAGCTCTGTGACTAGATGGTTTACTGCTGGTAAGTACTAAACTTTCAAGGAACAGATAATTTTCATACTGTTGAAACTTTTTTAGAACATCATCCAATTTATTCTTCCCAGCTAAACTCCCCATGATGCAAAAGCTGCCAAAAATTGCCCCCAAAATATAAAATAGATGAATATAAATATGTCAGGTTCACCCGTAAATATAGATCCTCCCAGAATTCTGAATAAAATACTAACAAGCTAATTTTAATGATGTATTAAGAGAATCATCAAGTAGACTTGAAAAGGCTAGCATATGTTCTGTTGGTTAAAAATTGGAAAATAGAGAAAAGTTCAAAAAATATTTAAATCTCATGATTCCAGCATCCAAAATTATCCACAGTTAACATTTGGGTGTATATCCTTCCAGTGGTTTTTTTTCTCTGTATATATATTTTTCTGCATATATATATTTTTTAATGTAATTATGATCATGCTGCTTTGTAGCTAATAGACTGGGAAGGACCGCATACGTTGCCCTGTGAGGATAGATTAGGTCCTCGTTTTATTTGCCAAAGGATACGGAAACACAGCTGAGGCACAGGAGCCCCGCAGAGCTGGAATAGATGTCCTGTATACTGGCACAGATCCCAGGTACCCCTAGAGCTTCTAACAGGATGCTCACACCTCAGTCCCTTTATGCTTGGACCTCACATAACTAGCCAAGAAGATTAACGCAATCTGTATGCTTAATAATCCCATTGAAGAGCCTGTTTATAGACACTGGGACCATCTGATAATCTGAAGTAAAACCCAGAGTCAGCAAAACCCCGTCCTTTCCCAGGAAAAAAAAGCAGAGTCAACACTTCGGTGTTTCTCATCAGTTTCTCTGCCCTCAGATGACTGGTATACTGGAAAGCCCATTTCCTCACAAATATACTGTGAGAATTTTTCATGAAGTCAGTATTCTAATATGTTTATAATGAGTGCATAATAATAAAAAGTATTCCCTCATAAAGGCCTATCATTATTTATTTAACAATCCCCTGTTGTCAGGCATTTGGTTGTTGACAAATCCTTTCCTATTGCAAATAATGTAAGAACATGTATCCTTTAGATAAATGTTTTTAAACACTCCTGATTATTTTCATAGGGCAAATTTCTGGAAATAGAATCTCAGCTCTGTCTCTTATTAGGGATCTTATTGTCCTCACCTATAAAAAGAAAGAATAATACCTATAAGGAGGCAACAATGGTATCAATTAACAAAAACAAAAAAATCTCCAGGGGCCTTGGGTCGTGAGGGAAGTATTGTCCAATTGTCCCGAGTCACTGTTTCGTGTTGTGTATATGGCCGTTGCTCTCCACTTGGATACTGGCTAATCCATTATGACTTATTTATAGAGCTTTTCTTTGATTTTCTAGATTAATGAAAAATGTGCAGTTTTTCCACTGTTAAAAAGTGGTATTATAACTTGCTTTACGGTTTTCATAGCTGATTTCATCTACTTTTTATGATTCTGTACTGTTTCGGATAGTTAAAATTTTTCCTTGACGAAGCCAGGAGCAACTGATTCCTCTGTTGCAGGCTGTGTGCACTACTGAGTGTCTGTCAGCTGCCTCTTCCTCAGACACTCACACTCACACACACACACACACACACACACACACAGTGGGTTCCTTTTTTTTTTCTATCAAATATAGCTTTATTTTTTTAAGTATAACTGATATACAATATCCTGTTAGTTTCAGGTTATATACATTATAAAATTATCTCCATGATGTCTAGTTACCACCTGTCACCATACAAAGTTATTACAGTACTATTAACTATATTCCCAATGCTGTACATTACATCCCTGTGACCTATTTATTTTATAACTGTAAGTTTGTAACTCTTAATCCTCTTCACCTATTTTGCCCACCCCCAATCACTGCCTCCCTCTTCTGTTAATGAACAGTTTGTTTTCTGCATCTGAGTCAGTTTCTGTTTTGTTTTGTTTTGTTTTGTTTATTCATTTGTTTTGTTTTTTAGATTCCACATGTAAGTGAAATCATATGATATTTGTCTTTCTCTGTCTGACTTGTTTCACTTAACATTAGACTCTTAGGGTCCATCCGTGTTGTCACAGATGGCAAGATTTTGTTCTTTTTTATGGTTAAGTAATAGTCCTCTGTGTGGGGGGGGGGGGGGGTGGGGGGGGGGGGGGGCTGTGTGTGTGTGTGTATATGTCACATCTTTTTTATCCATTCCTCTATTGATAGACACAGGCTGCTTCCATATCTTGGCTGTTGTGAATACTGCTGCAGTGAACATAGAGCATATATTTCTTCAAATTGGTGTTTGGGGTTTCTTCAATAAACACCCAGAAGTGGTATTGCTGGATCATCTGATAGTTCTATTTTTAATTTTTTGAGGAATTTCCATACTGTTTTCCATAGTGGCTGCACCAATTTACATTCCCACCAGCAGTGTAGGAGAGTTCTCTTTTTCCACATAGGCAACCTGACCAGTGTGAGGTGATATCTCCTTGTGGTTTTGATTTGCATTTCCCTGATGAGTAGCGATGTTGAACATCTTTTCAGGCACCTGTTGCCATCCGTGGAAAAGTGTCTATTCAAATCCTCTGTGCATTTTTTAATCAGGTACTTTGTTGGGGGGGGGGTTGATACTAAATTATTATGGGGTTGATACTAAAACATTATGTATTTTGGAAATTAACCACTTATCAAATGTTCATGATTTGCAAATATCTTCTCCTATTCAGTAGGTTGTCTTTTCATTTTGTTGGTGATTTCCTTCACCGTGCAAAAGCTTTTTAGTTTGATGTAGTTTCATTTGTTCATCTTAGCTTTTGTTCCCCTTGCCTGAGGATACTGGTCCAAAAAATATATTGCTAAGGCCAATGTCAAAAAGCTTACTGCTATGTTTTCTTCTAGAAGCTTCATGGTTTCAGGTCTTACATTCAAGTCTTTAATCCATTTTGAGTTTGTTTTTGTACACGGAGTAAGAAAGTGGTCAGTTTCATTCTTTTGCATGTAACTGTCCAGTTCTCCCAACACCATTTGAAGAGACTGTCTTTTCCCCATTGCATATTCTTGCCTCCTTTGTTGTAGATTAATTGGCCATACATGTGCAGGTTTATTTCTGAGCTCTCTATTCTAGTCCATTAATCTATGAGTCTGTTTTCATGCCAATACCATATTGTTTTGATTACTATATCTTTGTAGTATAGTTTGAAATCAGAATGATGCTTCCAGCTTTGTTCTTCTTTCTCAAGGTTGCTTTGGCTATTCGGGGTCTTTTCTGATTCCATACAAATTTTAGGATTCTTTATTCTAGTTCTGTAAAAAATGCCATTGGTATTTTGGTGGGGATTGCATTGAATCTGTGGATTGCTCCAGGTGGTATAGCTATTTTAACAATAGTAATTTTTCCGTCTGTTCCATTTATTTGTCTCATCTTCAGTTTCTTTCATCACTGTTTTATAGTTCTCAGAGTACCAGTCTCCCACCTCCTTGGTTAAACTTATTCCTAGATATTTTATTCTTTTTGATGCCATTATAAATAGGATTGTTTCCTTAATTTTTCTCTCTGATAGCTTGTTATTAGCATGTAGAAATGCAACCAATTTCTGTATGGTAATGTTGTAATCTGCAACTTCACTGAATTCATTTACTAGGTCTAATAGCTTTTTGGTGGAATCTTTAGGGTTTTCTATAAATGGTATCATATAATCTGCAAATAGTGACAGTTTTCTTTCTTTCTTTCTGATCTGGATGCTTTTTACTTATTTTTCTTGCCTAATTGTTGTGGCTAGGACTTCCAATAATACTGTGTTGAATAAAAGTGGCAAGAGTGGGCATCCTTGTTTTCTTCCTGATCTTAGAGGAAAAGCTTTGAGCTTTTCACCATTGAGTATGATGTTAGCTGTGGGTCTGTCGTATACGGGCTTTATCATGTTCAGGTATGTTCCTTCTATGCCCACGTTGTTGAGAATTTTTATCATAAGTGGATGTTGAATTTTGTCAAGTGCTTTCTCTACAATGTTGAGGTGATGGTAGGATTTTTATCCTTCATTTTGTTAATGTTGTGTGTACCATGTTGATTAATTTGCAGATGCTAAGCTGCCCCTGCATCCCTAAAATAAATCCCACTTGACTGTGGTCTGTGATTCTTTTAATGTATTGTTAAATTCTGTTTGCTAATATTTTGTTGAGAATTTTTGTATCTATGTTCATCAGGGATATTGGCTGTAATTTTCTTTTTGTGGTGTCTATGTCTGGTTTTATATCAGGGTTCATAAAATGAGTTTGGAAGTGTTCCTTCCTCTGCAGTTTTTTTCAGTAACTTGAGAAGGAGAGATGCTAACTTTTTAAATGTTTGGTAGAATTCACCTGTGAAGCCGTCTGGTCCTAGACTTTTGGTTTTTGGGGATTTTTTTTAAGATTGTATTTATTTTTTAGAGAAAGAGGGAGAGCACGAGTGGGGGGAGAAGCAGAGGGAGAAGCAGACTCCCACTGAGTGGGGGGGCCTGACACGGGGCTCCATCCCAGGACCCCTAAGATCATGACCTGAGCTGAATTCAGACGCTTAACCAACTGAGCCACTCAGGTGCCCCTGCTTTGGGGAATCTTTAAATTACTGATTCAATTTCATTACTTGCAGTTGGTCTGTTCAGATTTTCAATTCTTCATGATTCAATCTTGGAAGATTGTGTATTTCCAGAAATTTATCCACTTCTTGTAGGTTTTTCAGTTTGTTGGCTTATACTTTTTCATAGTAGTCTCATGATTTTTTGTATTTCTGTGGTGTCAGTTGTCACTTCCCCTCTTTCATTTCTGATTTTATTTATTTGGGCCCTCTCTCTCTTTTTTTTCTTAATGAGTCTGGCTAGAGGTTTATTGGTTTTACTTATCTTTTCAAAGAACCAGCTTTTAGTTTCATTGATTTTTTTCAAATTTTTAAAGTCCCACTCCAATCTTTATTATTTCCTTCCTTCTACTAACTTCGGGCTTTGTTTGTTTTTCTTTTTCTACTTCCTTTAGGTGTAAGGTTGGATTGTTTACTTGAGATTTTTCTTGTTTCTTGAGGTAGGCCTTTGTTTTTCTGAGAACTGCTTTTGCTGTATCCCATAGATTTTGGGAAGTTGTGTTTCCATTTCATTTGTCTCAAGGTTTTTTTTTTTATTTTTTCTTTGATTTCTTCATGAATCCATTGGTTGTTTAGGAGCATATTGTTTAGTCTCTAAGTGTTTGTATTCTTTCCAGTTTTCTTCTCGTAATTGATTTCTAGTTTCATACCATTCTGGTTGCAAAAGATGCTTGATATGATTTCAGTCTTCTAGAATTTATTGAGGCTTGTTTTGTGGCTTAGCATGTGATCTATCCTGGAGAATGTTCCATGTACACTGGAGATGAAAGTGTATTCTGCAGTTTGGAGAATATGTGAATCCATCTGGTCTAATGTGTTGTTTAAGGCCAATGTTCCTCATTGATTTTCTGCCTGGGTGATCTATGCATTCATGTAACTAGGGTATTAAAGTCGCCTAATATTATTGTATTACTGTGAATTTCTTCCTTTATTTCCATTAATATTCCCTTTATATATTTAGATGCTCCTATGTTGGATGCACCCAAATAAATAAATATTTATGAATGTGTATCCTCTTCTCGTATTGACATGGTTATCATTATGTAATGCCCTTCTTTGTCTTTTGTTACAATCTTTGTTTTAAAGTCTATTTAATCTGATATGAGTATTGCTGTTTCAGCTTTCTTTTCATTTTTATTTGTATGGAATATCTTTCTCCATCCCTTCACTTTCAGTCTCTGTATGTCTTTAGTCCTGAAGTGAGTCTCTTGTAGGCAGCTTATAAATGGGTCTTGTTTTTTTTGTTTGTTTGGTTTTTGTTTTTACCCATTGAGCCCCTCTGTGTCTTCTGATTAGAGCATTTAGTCCATTTACATTTAAAGTAATTAATGATAGATATGTATTTTTTGCCATTTTGTTCACTATTTTCTGGGGCTTTTTGGTAGTCCTCATTCCTTCTTTTCTTGCTCTCTTCCCTTGTGATTTGATAACTTTCATTAGCTTTATGTTTGGGCTCCTTTCTCTTTATTTTTTGTGTATCTATTGTAGGTTTTTGGTTTGTGGTTTCCATGAAGTTCATATATATTGACCTATATTGTCATATATAAATAGCAGTGTGTTTTAAACTGGTAATTGCTTAAGTTTGAATGCATTCTAAAGTTGCTACCTTTTTACTGCCCTCCACCACATTTTATGTTTTTGACAGCATATTTTACAGCTTTTTATTTTGTGTATCCCTTAACTATTTATTGTAGTCATAGTTGATTTACTATTTTTGTCTTTTAACCTTCATACTAGCTTTCTAAGTAGCTGACCACTGCCTTTACTATATATTTGCCTTTATCAGTGAGTTTATTTTTTAACCAGTGGGTTTTTTTCTTTCATATATTTTCTTTTTTCTACTTACAGCCTTTTTTTTTCCTACTTAAAGAAGACCCTTTAACATTTCTTGTAAGGTGAAATTAGTGGTGATGAACTCCTTTAGTTTTTGCTTATCTGAGAACTCTCTCTCTCCTTCAATTCTGAGTGATAATCTTGACAGGCCATGGTTTCAGTTGTCAGTTTTTTCCCTTTTTCAGCACTTTAAATATATCCTGCCACTCCCTTCTGGCCTGCAAAATTTCTGCTGAAAATCAAGTGATAGACTTAACGGAGTTTCCCTTATATGTGACTGTTTTTCTCTTGCTGCCTTTAAGATTCTCTCTTTATCTTTAACTTTTGCTATGTTAATTATAATATGTCTTGGTGTGGATCTCTTTGGTTTCATCTTGTGTGGGATTCTCTGTGCTTCCTGGACCTGGATGTCTGTTTCCCTCCCCAGGATAGGGAAGGTTTCAGCCATTATTTCTTCAAATAAGTTTTCTGTTCCTTTCTCTCTCTCTTCTCCTTCTCGGACCCCTATAATGTGAAAGTTAGTATGCCTGATGTTGTCTCGAAGGTCCCTTAAGCCTGTATGTGTGTGTGTGTGTGTGTGTGTGTGTGTGTGTGTGTGTTCTGATGGGGTGATTTCTGCTATTCTGTCTTCCAGGTCACTGATTCATTCTTCTGTATCATCTAATCTGCTCTTGATTCCCTCTAGTGTATTTTTCACTTCAGTTGTTACATTCTTCAGTTCTGATTGGTTCTTTCTTATATTTTCTAACTCTTGTTGAAGTTCTCACTGTGTTGTTCCACATTCTCCTCCCAAGTTTGATGAGTGTCTTTATGACCATTACTTCAAACTCTTTTTCTGGTAAATTACTTATCTCTGTTTCACTAGGGTTTTTCTGTGGTTTTATCTTGTTCTTTCCTTTGGAACATGTTTTTCTGTCTCCTTGTTTGTCTTACCTTCTGTCTGTTTCTATCAGTTAGGCAGAGTAGCTACTTCTCCCAGTCTTGAAGAAGTGGCCTTGTGTAGGAGCGTCCCCTGTGTAGACTGCAGGTGGCTAGTGGCTTTGGCAGGCCAGCTGGAGCTGGAGCAGGTGCAGGCCAGCTGGAGCTGGAGCAGGTGCAGGCCAGGGGCTCACAGGGCATGCTGCATCAAAACTGTTCTGGTGGATGGGTAGAGTTGGAGTGAGCATGGACCAAGGAGTCCAGGACATGCCATACTGGGAGCCAGTGCAGGCCAGGAGGCTTGGGGCACACTGCACAAGGGATTCTCTGGCAAGACAGCTGGAGCAGGCATGAGGAGGGGTGTCCTGGGGTGCACCATGCCAGGGCTGGCCTGGTGGGATCGCTGGAACAGAGCAGGTATGAACCAGGAGGTCCCTGGACATACCATGCCAAGGCTGGCTTGGTGGGATAGCTCAAGCTGGAGCAAGCATAAGCTAGTGGGGTCCCAGGGCATGCTTCATGGGGCTACCCAAGCAGGATGGCTGGATCTGGAACAAGCATGAACCTGGGGGTCCCAGGGCATGCCATGCTGGGGCCTTCTTGGGGGGAACCATAGAGCTAGTGTAAGCCAGAGGCCGGAGGCACAATGGGCAGCACTAGCAATTTGGCTAGAGTGCCTCAACCCTGCTCCCACCTACACTATTAAGATGGAAGAAGAACATAAAAAATGGCACTTGCCATCACCCCCAACCCTGGAGAGAGTTCCAGCAGTTTCTATCCATTGGCAGATGCTCTACAGTTAGTAAATGGATTTCCTTCACTTTAGTCTAGTTGCCCTTTAAACTACTGCTTTTTTTGCTGCCCCAGGTGGATGAATCTGCCCATGGGCCCCTCAGTGATGACCCTCCCAACTACAGGTCACCATGTTGGGGATGGGGTTTCCATCATTACCGTGTCTCTGTCTCTCCTACTCTTCTCTGTTTGGTCCTCCTACTGTTTGCCATGAGAAAACTCAATCAGCCCTCAGTTCTTCTGGAAGAATTGCTCTATAAGTAGGTAGAGATTGAGTGTGTCCATGGGAGGAGGTGAGTTCAGAGTCTTCCTACACTGCCATCTTGGGCCACCCTTTCCACAAAGTGGATTCTTAACAAATGTCACACCAATATCATCCCTTACTCCCATGCCATTTACTCTAAACATAGCTTTTAAAGTAGTCACCTTTTTATCCTTAACATTTTTACCACCTCATTTTGTGTGAATCCTTTTTCTCATAATGATATATGCATTCTTTGTGACATGATCTTTCTAGCTTTGGTATGTGTACTTTTAAAATCTGAGCATAATTTCCACAATAAATGGTTTTTAAATTAATTAATTAATGCCTGATTTGGCTGGGTGATAAAGAGGGCAGGGACGATAGCAGATACCTACATGGTTGTTTCATTCATCAGCTTTTGCGACCAGAGCAAAGGTTGGAAGTATTGAGGGCGCCTGGGTGGCTCAGTTGGTTAAGCGACTGCCTTCGGCTCGAGTCATGATCCTGGAGTCCCGGGATCGAGTCCCGCATCGGGCTCCCTGCTCGGCGGGGAGTCTGCTTCTCCCTCTGACCCTCCCCCCTCTCATGTGCTCTCATTCTCTCTCTCTCAAATAAATAAATAAAATCTTAAAAAAAAAAAAAAGGTTGGAAGTATTGAGAGAGAGAGTTCCTTACTACTTGATAAATATCAAGTAGGTCATTCCTATTCTGGGACAAAATACTGATGTACTTTTCCCAATCCTTTCTGCTAAATACAGCTAAAATCCTTAGATATTATATATAAAATAAACATAAGACTGTAAGATAGAAAGAAGGCAGATCAGCTAGGGAATTAAGGCCCAAGAAAGACATGGCGGTTGGTTCACTGAGTTTTCACTTTTCCTCATATAGCTCAGAGTGGATGCTGGAAAAGCCAGCAACCTAGAAATGCCAACAGGCACATATTTTTTAAAATAAAAATAAACGCCCAGGAAAGCCAGCTTTCTCTAGTCAAAGAACCAGGAAGTGAGTATCCTAGGAAGAAGAAAACTTTTAGACAATAACTGCTCTGTTCCAGCCAAACACCATGGGGGGTAGGGGGAAATGGCCACATTTTCACCCACATCAGGAAAGGCAAAGTTAGAAGTCTCGACTTCCTTCTCCCCTTGCCCAACTGTAAAGAAATACCCTTCTGCCCCCTTGCTGGTTTTGTGTTAGTGGGTACCTGCTAAAATAAGTGCTTTCTCTGAAATCCAAAGTCTTATAATACAAAAGAGCATCATTCCTCATATCAAGAACCTGGAAAAATCTCAACTTGAATGAGAAAAGACAATCAACAGATGCCAATAGTGGATGACATAAATATTAGAATTATCTAATATTATAATTATTATTATTACCATTATAAAATGCTTCAATAAGCAATTAAGAACACACTTGAAACAAATGAAAATACAGAGTCTCAGCAAAAAAATAGAAGATATAAAGAGGAACCAAATGTCAATTGTAAAACTGAAAAATACAATAACTGAAATGTGAAAATTCAATGAATGAGCTCAAAAGTAGAATGAAGAAAACAGAGGAAAGAATCTGTGAACAAAATGAATAAGAGGGAAGCACAGACTAAAGAAAAAAAAAAAGACAGAGCCTCAAGAACCTGTGGAACTACAACAAAAGATACAGCATTTGTATCATTAGAGGCCCAGAGAGAAAAAAGAGTAATAATGGCTCAAATTTTTCCAAGTTTTGCAAAAGACCTAAACCTACAGATGCAAGGAGCTGAGCAAACCCCAAACCAAATAAACCCAAATAAATTCATACCATGACACAATCATAGTCAAGCTTCTGAAAACAAAATTCAAAAAAGAAATCTTGAAAGGAGTGACAAACACCTTACCTATAGGGGTAAAATGATAAAAACAATTTGAATGACACTGGAGTTAGAAACCATGGAGGCCAGAAGGAAGTAGCACATCACTCTTTTTTTTTTTTAAGTGTTGAAAGAAAAAGAAACTGTCAACTTAAAATTCTGTATGCATTGAAAATTTCCTTTAGGAACAAGGAACAAAAGACATTCTAAAATTGACAAGCATTGGTGGCCAGCAGACCTACCCAAAAAGAATGGCTGGAAAGTTCTTGAAACAGAAAGGAAATGATAAAAGAAAGAACTTCAATAAAATAAATGGTATCAAGAAAGAAAGAACAGTGGGAACAAAAGTAGGGTCAATACAATAAATTTTTCTTCTCTGGGTTTCTAAATTATATTTCGCAATTGAAACAACATTTGAAACATTGTTTGGTGTGGTTCTCCAATGTGTACAGAAGAAATATTTAAGACAAGGAAGGAGATAAGGTTTCTATATTTCACTCAAACTAGTAAAATGATAATACCAGTAGATTGTGATAAGTTATTTATAATGTAGCATCTGGAAAAACAACTGAAAATCTGTACAAAGAGATGAATTCAAAAACACTGAAGGTAAATAAAAATATAATTCTATTTTTATTTATTATAATTCTGTTCTATTCTTGTGGTTGCCAGAGGTGGGGGATTGGGAGGGTAGGAGAAATAGGTGGTCTTTGGTTTTTTAGTTTAAATAGAGTGAGTTTAAATATATATACACATATATACATACACACGTATATGTAATTCTAAAACATTTTAGAGATGGTCAAAATTATGAGAAATTTATTATGGCTGAGGTTTAAGGATAGACCCACTGAGGTGAAGTTGGAGATCTGATTGAGGCCAGACCCTGAAGACGCGTTCCTGGTGCTACAGCAGAGCAAACAAAACCTTTTATACAGGACCAACAGTCCTATCAGTTTTGTGTTTTGGAAGATAATTTCAGCAATAGAGAACCTCCTTGTGCCATCTTTTACCATCTTCACTTCGCATAATATGAAATTTAGACCAATTAATATCAATAAAGATGCTATCAAAAAAGGACTGCTGTTGCCGGAGCACTAATCACACCTTGGAAATCGAGGATTTGGAAATCAATACCGAGTGTTGAGTGAGAAGGTGCTGTCGTGCCTTCTAAAATATCATCATCTGGCCAGTATGAGTGGGGTGGCCACAGGAAGTGAGGCCCCTGCTTGGGCATCACCGCTGTCCACACAGTGCCAACCAGGCAGAGAGCCTACCTCCCAGTTACTTGTGAGCTGAAAGCTTGTGGAAAACTTTGGGTATTTATCCAGGCCTCACAATACACTTGGCAGGCATGCGCATGCTTGACTGTGAGATCCAGGATTTGTCATTTAGGTTCCAGATCTTTTCTTTTACTATCTGTATTCAGGCTTCGCCCAGGCCAGATTCTGAAAGGAATGTGTCACTGAAGCCAAAGGAGGGGACACAACAAGCAGATCGTTTAGAATAAACCCAAGACTCTCCCAAAGGTGTATTTGGTATTGACCGCTCACAAAACCAGCAAGACATTGCATGAAGTCAAAATACAGAAAAGTAAATAAACCATCCAAGAGAGAACTGTGCTTAATTATAGCAGATGAAATTTACAGCACATTTAAAGAAATATTCTCTGAAAGGAAGAAGTGTTAAAATTGGAAGATCACAAGAGGTGCTGAAGTCCCCTTAAATTCTTTATTGGAGAAGAGAGATTATAACCCTTCTAAAAGGTTAAATCCTTTGTTTTAAAAAACTCATTAACCCAATGATAGATCTTCTCTATTGATTTTTTCATTCAGCAATCACATGTAAATGCCTGTTATGTCCCAGGCACAATGCTAAGTTTGATGACAGAAAGACTTTCATTCCATTATCTCAATAATGTTGTCACGTCTGCAAATTCCATGCCACCGTGTTCCTAAAATGGCATGGGGTTCAAAAACGCTCCCAAAAGTTGTCTAAGACTGTGTCATCATCTCAACTAATCTGTGTTACCGTTTTAGGAAAAAGTTAATTTTTAATGAGTATTTTTTTAGTATCTTCAGCATGGAAACATGACAACAAGTTGGCACACTAACGTGCTCAGTCTGCAACTGGAAATATATTGAGTCTAAAGTCTTCTTTCCAGAGGGTCTTTCTGATATGTCTTTTTCCATCTTCTTGATTTCCATGACTCCTCGGAGCCCTCCTGGTTTAACCGATCTCATCCTTCTGTTAGTACTAGTCTGTAGTGATGACCATCCCCAGCTTCCTCGCCTCTCCTGCCACCCTCCCCTCCCTGCTGCAGAGGCTCACAGAGGCAAAGCAGCTGCCCACACTCATGGCAACAACATCTGCTATGCCGAGGCCAGAATGACTTGTTGTCCCCGAAAGACCGGCCTTGAGACAAGTTACCAGGGCAGCCTTCGTGGAGGTTGGATGATAGTTATCTCGATCCCACGACTGGAGCCACGACAGTCTTACCAGGCCCCCATCCTTTACTCGGATTGTTTCTAGTGACATATTCTCTACACAGACCATTGAAACACAAATATATTCAACCCTGCCCCCAGAAGCGTGGTAAGCCTCGCGGCCCTTACAACCAAAACACGAAGAAAAACCTAAAATTCTTGGCTCTCTTAACTGTTTTAAAAACAAATAATAGTCATGCCAGTAAAATTGTCATTTTAAGTGAATTTCCTAATTTAAGGAAGGAAAACGTAGAAGTATAAGGCTTTTCTGCCAATCTAATTCAGATCAAAGATTCTCTCTCCTTGGGCTAGTATGTCTCATTACTAGAAGACAGCAGTCATAAAAGGAAGGCAGCATGGTAACTGTTTAATGGACATTTTCTCAGAAATTAAAGTGCCGCTTTTCAAAAGACAGTCAGTCACTTTGTGGTGCAAGCCCCAGGGAACTGCACACACATTGCTGTTTCTGCTGCACACATAATGCCCAGGTACACACGGCACCAGCATCACATGTCCTTTGTTGTTTGAATTAAAGCAAGTAGAATGTACTGCTCAGTGATCAAAGCCTTTGACCATCATATAAAATCCATCAAAATACTCTTTATCATCATTTTCCCGTCTTCAGCAAATGTCATTCCAGAATATGGCAGGGAGACATATCTGTTTCCTCCACCATGCATTGCTTTGCTTTTTGGGGGTTTAGGGTTTGGGGATTATTTGGGGGGGTGGGTATTGTTTGCTTGTTTGGAGTCTTTACCCCCAGTGTTTTCCCCAAAACTGAAAACTGCCAAACTCTTATGGATCTCAGATGTTTGGTCAGAATCTAATAGTCTTTTTTTTTTTTTTTATGACTCCACTGATAGTAGCCATCTCTACTCAGCCAACAGGAGAAACGGATTTTAGTTCATAAAGGAAGAAAGAAATATTACAGCCCTTAGATGGTTAACTTTCCCTTCCCCACCTCTAAAGATCCAGGATTCCTCACTCAACACCAGACACAAACGGTAGTCTGGTAAAGAAATCACTACAGCTCAGGCAAGGCATAAATGTGCTGATGTTGTCTGACGTTGAAGAATTTCGTCAGACAGTAGGTATGGACCATGACATTAGTGGAAGAGAGGAGAACCACCAGGGAAGGCTATGCTCCAGCTCCATTTTTCTGTAACCCTGTAGTTCAAAATGATGCTTCCAATTTCAGATATATATCCTGCAAGATAGTTTCTTGTCTTGTGATTCTTCTAGGAGAAGCAAGGCTCCAATGAATATTAACCGCCCTACCTATCCCCACACTGAGGATTTATGAGAATCTGTCCTTAGGCAAAACACTTGTCAGAGATTTAAGGGGTAGGTGAAAGGGTTGTTCACCTTGTCCAGGTTACTTTGCACTTAAGGCCATAAACCCTGACAGACTCCCCTCGCCCCTGGCCTTCACTCACGTCCAGTCCTGATGAAGCAGTAGTCACGGTTCCAAGTGGCAAGCAGATATTTGCTGACTCAACATTAAAAAATGATCACTGCGTTTTCTGGGTTCAGAATTTGACCTCAAAAGAACAGATTCATGCGTGTTGCAATGCAGTTAATAAAAGACTGAAGATGTTGAGTATTATGTGAGTACCAAAACTTTCTTTTTGGCTCGAACACTCTTTGGGTTGGTGGATTCCATCTGAATTTTTGTGGTTAATTAATTACCATTAGAAAGTCAATTTTTCCTGTTGTCTCTGAGTATATAATGACTTCTGGCAAATTTCAGCATGGATATGAACATCAGGCATCTGACCATGTGAAACATTTGAACATTTGAAATGCTGTTACTATAAGCCGCTGCACGGGGGTTAAATTTTAAAGTCTGGAATATATAAAAATGTGGAAAGGATGGATCTTCAGTTCTTTACTAAAGAGCTCAAGGGAAAATTACTGTTTATACAGCAAGCCAGCTCCTGCAAACACTCCAGCCACTCAACTCCATGGGCAGGAAGAGGTAGGAAGCAGGACTGTAACTTTGATGATCCCGCAGGCTCCAGAACCTTCCAGCAGGCCATGAAAGCACGGAGCAGAATGCTGTGCCCTTCCTCACAGCCCACTTCCTAAAATAAAGCAAACAGACATTTTCAGTCTTCACAAAATATTTCAAGCATTTTGGATTTATTTCCTTGCCTTCTGGTGCTGATCGGATTAGGGGGTGCATTTGCAAAGTCGTTCCCAGAAACAGTCATTCTGAATTGACACCACCCTCCCTTCTAAAATGCCCACCAAGTAACGAGTGCCCGACTACCAAGGGGCACCAACTTTCATTCCCAATTTTATTTACGTACATAATGGCTTTTTGTTGTTTTTTTTTTTAACCATCAGGATGCCTTTGACCCGATGATTGCTCTTCAGGTTCCAGGTGATGGTTGAGAGCTGGGCAGCCCCCAGGGGGGGCTCCTTGTCTCCTCCGGGTCGAATGACAGCTTGCTCGGGGGTGTTTTGTGTTTGCTCACTTGGCTTTCTTTCCCTCTTGTTCCCGGGGGTCTGGTGGACTGGCAGTGCCGTGGTCCAGCAGGCCAACTGCAGAGCCTCCGTGCCTTCCAGCAAGGGCAGTGGCAGCAGCAGCAGCGGAAGCGGCAGCAGCTCGTCCAGTGACTCGGAAAGCAGCTCTGGCTCCGACTCCGAGACCGAGAGCAGCTCGAGCGAGAGTGAGGGCAGCAAGCCTCCCCACTACTCCAGCCCCGAGGTAAGAGCCCCTCCCTCCCAGCCGCGCTTCTCACTCAAGGGTGGGCACAGTAAATCCCTGCAGTTGGCCGGCTCTCACACCTGTCCCCTCCCCCTGCGCTCGGACAGCAGGACTGGCCTGGAGGCCACCACCGCCTGGCAGCCTGCCAGGGTTTGTTTGGGCTCATCATTTTCCCCACTCTGCCCCCTCCTCGCGCTTCTCCTAACAGAGCTCCCTTTGAACTACAGAAATCTCTGTGTTAACTTCCAGAAATTTCCAAGTATGCTGTACACATCACTGCCTGGAAAGAACCTCTGGGTCGGGTCTCCCTAAGGGTTAACCGGAGGCAATAACTAGACAGGGCAGTTCAGCGCCTGGGAAGTGCGGCCACCCATAAATCAGGGAGAAAGGAGTTTTATGGATTACACATGGTTAGAATCCTACCTTTTTGCAGTTTGTCACGGATTAGAAGAACAAGGGCTATAAATATTAATAAAACCTTTTTAACTGTGTTTTCTTTATGAAAATAGAAAAAGAAAAATTAGCATCAACCTACAAATAATAATGAAACCTTTTATAGCTATGATGGGTATCTATGTGGAAGATTTAGGCGCCCCATATAAAAAGCATTATAAGGTACCAATAAAAACCATTGCTATTTCTACTTTAAAGGGGAAAGGGGGAAATTAAATAGTAATTCAGTGCATGGAGATTCTTGGGAGAGGGTTGAAAGCAAACTTCTCAAGTCCCTGGATCTGTAAGGGTAGACTTTGATTGCTAAAGAGGGCATAAAATACGGTTTCTTCTTGGGTATATAAACATTTGACATTACCATGGATGACATTTTTGGCCTGTGGCCCACTGTACCACTTTGGGGCCAAAATTTCTAAATAGGTTCTGAAATAAAACCGAAGCCGCTTTTGCAAACCGTGGCGGTGAGAGGGGAGCAGAGCACCAGTAAGGGCCTACACAATCACGTTTCCATCTTGATACTTGTGCCTCAGGACATCTTCACACCCGAAAGCAATTGTGTTTTTATCTGCAGTTCGTAGACCGGCTCTTAAATTCCCTCAGGTTTTTCCCCTTCCGGTCTCCTCCCGGGAGGCTGAGGCCTTTTGCAGAAAGTACTGAGAATTTCCTCCACAGTGTTCATTCCTTCTTCAGCACCTTTCTGCTCTGCACTGGGAGCTCTCCATTCATCCCCAAACCAGCCATCTCTCCATCTCTCTTCTCCTTTCCATGATGCTCACCTCCTCCCCCCAACCCCTCTCTCTGTTTCTATCTCTGTCTACCAATATAAGGGGAAGGTGCTTAGCAACATTAACCTGTAAGTTGATACAACCCTGACTTTCCAAGAAACTAAATTATTATTCCTTCTTCATAATTTCATTCATTCACTCATTTAGTGTTCATTCAACAAATATTTACCGAGCATCTGCCACGGACTTGCTGCTTGGCCTTGGAAGACAGCAGTTATCTGACAGAAAAGGTCCCCATCTTCAGAGAACTGACATTCTAATAGGAAGAATTTGGAACAAAAAAATATATATATAGGTGTTAAACAGGATTCATCGAAGCCAGCTGTATGCTATAATTTGTTGAGAAACTCCAGAATATTTAGTTATAAGAACTGGGTACCAGAGACATCACAAGAGCCAGTGGAGATGCATAGAAAGTATTAGGTGTCCGTGAATAACCCTTCCCCTCCTCCAGTCTCTTTGTGACTTTGAAGGTTAAATTCATGAATGTTGAGTCTTATTTTCATGCTGAAATGTAAATCCTGGAGCTACTGGCTAAACCTAGTCCCAGAGAAGTACAGTTAAAAAGTGCTTGAAGCACATTCTTTCTAAATGTCATTGGGATAATTACAAAGACTGGAACTCCTTGGTGGATGAAAGGAAGCTCTTATCGAGCGAGCTTCCAGCCGCTCTCAGAGGCCAAGGAGAGGGAATGCAAGTCTAGAAAGTGGCCTGAAAAGTTTAAGTTGCCTGAAGCCACAGAGTTTTCGATTCTTGCTTCTCTATGCAGAGGGAATGCAGAAGTGACAAGCGATGTATTAGCCCTGCCGCATGGTACTTCCTTCCACTGGAATGGAATGGATCAGGTTACTTTTAACATTTTCCCAACATTAATACATTCACCCTTGAGAAGTAAAATGAGTTTGCGGAACAAAAATCACGAAGACAGGAAGCAGCATTATATGGCTGACCCTCCCCAGCGCCTCTCTTCTACCGGGACTGAGCCAGCCCAGGTCACCTTAAGGACAGTGGTGAGACTCGCTTTCCTGACCCCCATGAGACAGTCGGACTCTGTATATACACACACCTCCCGTTCCACTGCCCAGACAGCTCATGCTGCTGCTTTGCAGCAAAATGCTCCTGGCCCTCACTCCCCTCCTGGTACCATCCTGCTGCGGGAGTAGAAGGAGGCGCTCATGATGTTCCAAGGCACCTGCATGCTCCCCTTCGGCGTGCCAGCACTGGAAACCCACTGGGCCCAGCTGAGTTTCATCTGAACTGTTCTTCATGGCTGTGAAACCCACTGCATTTTACATGAATCGCCATAGGTAATGTCCTATCTGCAGCTAGCATGGAAGAGCCGCTGTAAACTCTTTCCATCAATACAGATCCCCTCTCTACAGCCTGATACTTGCTTACTTGTTCTCAGCGTAGTTTTCTTCACTGGAGTTTTGTCTTCTTTCCTGGCGTGGTGCATCCTTTCCTGCCAGAGCATTTAGGGGGGAGCACCTTCCCCCTCAGCTAGCACACATACACAAGCACACGGAGCTCCCTAGAGCAGTGTTCCTCAAGTATTAGATGCTGTGTGGGACAGAGAGAGCCTGGTCACATGATCTTGAGGAGTGTCAGGATAAAGTCAGGTTAATCCATCTCCTTAAGGCATCACCCAGCCCTTACTATTGCTCATGTAAACTGTTTTCCAATGCGGCATTTCCCAAACTTACCTGACCATGGAAACTTTCTTCATGGAATATATGAGCCAAACACTCATTTTGGAAAATGGGGCCCTAGACCATTCTTGAAAATGAGCAGAAATGTGATGCAAGTCACTCATTGATTGAAAAGGCCTCTCCTTAATTAGGCATCTGTGGGGTACATGGCAGTGGGTGCTGTGAAGGATGTGGATGAAGCAGGGACTCAAGTCCACGATGGAGAGCTTGTGCATGAATCAGAGGGAAGGGAAGATTAATCAGGGAGGAGAGTCATGGCTGAAAATACAAAGCAGCCAGCAAGCAAACAGACAACACTGGGCAGAAACCCTCAGAAAGTCGACCACAGCCAGCAAGCAGCATGCCGGTGGATGACAGTCCCAAGCCCTGAGCTTTCCCTTCTCCGCCCCAAAATGTCCCAAAATGACAGACAGTCCTGTCCTGCCTAATCTGTGAAGCTGTTCTGAGGAATAAATGATACAATTTGAGCAAAACCCTGTTGTAAGGTGATCTTACAAGGAGCAAAGTCACAGCAATTGGCCTCCCTACCCTATTACAGACACTGCAAGCCATACAGAGAAACAGAGTCCTGCCCCCCCCGGAAAGAAATGTTTGGCTTTGTTGAAGACCCAAGATGTATACATGTGAAATGAATATGAGTATCACAAGACTATTCAGTTAAAAAAAAAAAAAAAAAAGACTATTCAGTTGAGGATAATAGAGGCCAACAGGTATTGTTTGGAGAGTTAGTGGTGTTCTCCAAAATTAGACCTAATTCTGTCATTTTAGGTTGAAGACCAACATTTCTCAAAGGAATGAGGTCCCCCTTTCATGAGGCTATGCCAGTAAGTAATGGGAGATTAGGCAAAGCAGCAGGGGAGAGAATCTGATCTTTTTTTTTTTTTTTAATTATTTTTGAGTGGAGATGACACACAATGTTACATTAGTTTCAGTGTAGGACATAGTGATTCAACAAGTTTAAGCATTATGCTATGAGACTCTGGTCTTTAAACTTAGATATGGACTTAGATATGGGTTTAGCCTTGGTAGTGCCTGGTAGCTCTGCAGCTTTAGACATGTCACTGAACCTCTCTGAGCCTCATCTACAAATTGGGAATGATAATATTTCTTATCTGTATGGATTAAATTAGATGATATCTGTAAAGAGGGGGGCACACTGTAGGTGTTCAGCCATGAAAGATGACTGTAAGATGAAAGATGCCCTTGAAAACCAGCCCAAGGCATTTGGATTTCTTTTGAGAGGCAAGAGGCAGTCATTGTAGATCCTTAAGAAAGGCAGTGTGATTTAGTGATGTGTTGAAAATGGTACTTTGGACTGATTTTTTTCAGCTGTGAAGTGCAGAAAAAAATGACCCTAAAGCATATCAGGTAATGGGCCTATACTAAATGTATTAAATTCTCCCCCTCACTGTCAATGCTCCCATAGGGGGGTTTTAGTGCAGTTGTCTGTGTTCTCTCACCCAAGACGTGAGCTGTGGAAGGCCCACGGTGGTGGGGGTGAGGGTGAGCTAGTGTTAAACATGGCGGTAGGGCCAGTGTGAGTGTCTGCTCTGCACCCTCTCCCCAAATGTGTCCCCTTTTTGCAAGAGGCCCCTTCAGCATCCATTCATATTCACTATCCCATTTCACTAGGGCAGCAGAGGCACGCAAGTCACCGACGTGCCAGTGGTCATGTAGGGAGGCAGGTGGGGTCGGGAAGAGACACTATCAGAAGCCATAAATTGTTTGCCACCAAATTCGCTTTCGGCTACACTCTGCTAATCCCAGGGAAGGTGAGACCTACCCCTTGGCAACAGAGCTGTTCTGTGTCCTGCTGTCCTGCTTTCTCTATTGCATGCATCTCCCATTGCAGTATGGACTGGGTATGCTCTTAGGGTTCCTGTGTTCCCTTTCTCTGGAGAGGCCAAAATAAAGTGAGGTCAGAATTTATATAGAGCAACTTAAAGGTGCAAAATTATAACCTTTTATTCTCTTGCATCTTGCCCTGGTCCTTTTGGTACATGAAAACATAGAAAAGTCAAGTCGAAGGCCGGCCTCCCCGTCAGGGACCATGAGGGTTTCCCTTCCCATACCTACCTACGTCCCAGGGTGAAGCCTCTCCATCCTCCCTGCCCTGGGAGAAGGGCCCCAGATCCTCATGCTGGCCTCCACTGAAATGTCGCTTGTCCTTCCCAGTCACTCAACACCTTGTGCTGGTGTTCCCTGAAGTACAGTTGGCCTCATCTCTTTTGGGGGAAGCAGCAGGCTGTCCATGGTCCCTGCCACAGCTCTAGGGCCTGGTGCCCACACTCTGTGTCCTCTTCATCTTGGCTCCAGGGCCCTCTGGCCCAGCAGAGGCTTCACATGTCCGAAGCTATGTCCAGCCCCAGCCGGGGCAAAGACACTGCCTGTTCCACTCCGCTCGGATCCTTGCTGCATGGGCTTATGCCCCAAGTTCTGCTCTTAATCTGGACCTCACTGTTGAAAAACAAATTTTGATACATAAAAGCAAGCTTTAGGAAATTATTATGTTTAAAAAAAAAAAAAAAACGGTTTTCTCCTACAAGGGAGCATGCCTTGCTCTGGCACTTTAACCAATCCAGTTTAAAAGCAAAGGTAAGCAATGTCTTCTTTATTCTAAGCTGGAAACTAGTCTCGTGAAACAATGGATGCCAGAAATTCAGAGGGTGGGAGGCCACAGGGAAGGAAAAATATATCACTTGAAATAGCCAAAATATTTTCCCCATGTCGTGTATGGTCACAAATAGAAAACACTCTGTCTAAAGCTTTACACTTACCAATACACTTCTTTTCTATTAATAATCATAGATGCTGGGAAAATGGACTTGTATTAGAAATCAACAGCATTTACTCTCTGTAAAATAATCAATTCTTAACCTTTTTATGAGCCATAGATCCCTAGAGACTTGAATGAAAACTGTGGACCTCTCTCTTAGAAAAATGCATCTACACAGCACTCTGATTCAGGGCATTCCCTGACTCCCTGGAACCAATCCATGGGGCAGAGTGTAAAACCTACAGTATCCATGATTTGCTCTAAGTTAACAAAACTGCGTGCAGGAAAAGTTTCCATCATCATTTCCATTTCTGAAATATTCCCAGCAAAGTGGGATGGAAGCAGGTTGAGGATGGACTAACCAAGTCCAGCTACGAAAGAATACAGGGCCCACAGAGCTCCCTTTGAAAGAGGAGTTCTCAGCCACTAAACAAGCCATCCCCCCATAGTTATTGCTTCTACTTTTAAATTACTATATCCTACTTGCCTTCACCACGTAAATTATATGTTAGTTGCTCGGGATTATAGGTTCCACTTAGTCCCCTCTTTTAATTTCCTCTAAATTTTTCAGTCTTACAAAAAAATGAGTGCTTTAACACTCAGGGTCTTCATACTATTCCCCAGTTAACTTTCCTGGAATCTCAAGTTTATGTACATATGAATAATTATAAAAAAATATACATTGTATAACACTCAAAAGTGCTGGAAATAGGTTCTAATGAAGCACAGGGTTATCCCCTTATTTTTGCCAAATAGGCTTCATGCTACTACGCTGACATATAAGTGCCTTGGGACAGAAAAGGGACACCAGCCCTGCCTCCCGTGTGTCAGGCCAGCTGTGGCTACACACACCTACTGCTTCCATTTTCCTTTTGCTTGCAGCCCATTGGTTTCCCGTTCATACACCTAGGGTAGTAAGTGAAGATTAAAAACAGCCAAGCCTCTTTTAAGTGAGTCTAATAAAAGATGTTTTGTTTGTTGCCGGTTTTCTTATTTTAGGCTGAACCAGCGTCCTCTAACAAGTGGCAGCTGGATAAATGGCTAAACAAAGTTAATCCCCACAAGCCGCCTATTCTGATCCAAAATGAAAGCCACGGGCCAGAGAGCAATCAATACTACACTCCAGCGAAAGAGGAAGTGCAGGACTGTGGGAAACTTCCCGACGTTTGCCAAACCAGCCTGAGAGAGAAGGACATCAAGAGCGCCTGCAAGGAGGAGCAGAGGCCAAGGACAGCGAACAAGGCCCCGGGGAGTAAAGGAGTGAAGCAGAAGTCCCCGCCCGCAGCCGTGGCCGTGGCCGTGACCACCGCTGCCCAGCCGCCCGCCGTGCCGGGTGCGCCCGCCGAGAGCGCGCCCGCGCCCGCCCGGAGGTCTGCGGGAAAGAAGCCCACCAGGCGCACCGAGAGGACCTCCGTCGGCGACAGCACCAACTGCCACCGGCCCGAGGAGCCCGCCGCCGCAGACGCGCTGGGGGCGAGCGCGGTGATCCCTCCGGAGCCCACCAAAACCAGGCCCTGCGGCAACAGCAGAACGAGCCACCGCAAGGAGCTGCGTTCCTCGGTGACCTGCGAGAAGCGCCGCACGCGCGGGCTTAGCAGGATCGTCCCCAAATCCAAGGAGTTCATAGAGACAGAGTCGTCATCTTCCTCCTCCTCCTCGGACTCGGACCTGGAGTCGGAGCAGGAGGAGTACCCTCTGTGCAAAGCGCAGGCCGTGGCCGCCGCCGCCGCCGCCGCCGCGGCCTCCTCGGGGAGTGACCAAAGGCTGAAGGAGGCGGCTGGCAGCATCAGCAGTGGCGGCGGCCCCAGGGCCCCTGTAGGCTCCATCAACGCCAGGACCACCAGCGACATTGCCAAGGAGCTGGAGGAGCAGTTCTACACGCTGGTCCCTTTCGGCCGCAACGAACTTCTCTCCCCCTTGAAGGACAGTGATGAGGTCAGGTCTCTCTGGGTCAAAATTGACCTGACCCTCCTGTCCAGAATCCCAGAACACCTGCCCCAGGAGCCCGGGGTCTTGAATGCCCCTGCAGCCAAGGACGCTGAGAGCACACAGCCAAGCCATCCATCGGACACTCCTGCCGAGAAGGCTTTGCCAAAATCCAAGAGGAAACGCAAGGTAGGCCTGGGGCTGAGGGCCTGGCGAGGGAGGAAGGGCTTGCCCTTAAATTGTGGGGCAGTGTTGAAGCCCACGGGGGCCACTGGTCTGCAGGGGACAGGCAGCAAGAGTTTTATGTGTGTCGTTACTCAACAAACATTCCTAGAGTACTTCCTGCATGCCACATACTTAAGTACTTGACACAGATTAACTCCGTTAAATCTTTAGAACTGCTTGATGGGGGAAGCACCATTCATAGTCCCATTTTATCATTATAGATAATTCAGGCCTGTCCCACTGCATGTTGAAGCAGGCATATGGGAAATCCTTACCGAGTGTGTGCAGACGCAAGCTGCATGATGGGCCAGTAGAAAGCTAAACACAGGATGCCCCTCACTCTTTGCTGGAAGGGACAGGGTGACATTGATCAGTCATGGACCCGAGAAGCCAACAGTCTCATCGAGTGTAAGGCTGTCACTGGGGTGAAGTAGGAAACAGAAGTGCCAGCCGCTAAGCTTTGGGTGGATGGGCCCAGGGAGGAGAGCACCAGCCTGCAGCCTTGACCAAGGAGAACTCTGTGGTGGAGAGGGGCTGGGAACAGGACCCTGAGGAGGACGAGCATGAGCAATCAGAGCTAGGGATGATGTGGCACCCAAAAAAGGGCAATAGGGTGCACCAGGAAGGCATGGAGTAAGAAAGGTGGTTTGAGTGTCGGGAGAGCTGGCTCCCCATCTGGAAGCAGCTCCCGCTGTTCAGCCGTGTTTGCAGACCTTTGAGGGCAGGAATAACTTACTCATAAATTCAAGCCAATTTTGAGGGGTTTGAGCCCCTCCCGTTACTGTTACCTTCAAAAGCAACTTGGGCCACAGCAAAAAACACCAGGGGGTGACAAACCAAAGATCGTACTATCATGGATGGTTCCAAATTGAGGACAAAATCATTCACAACAGTTAACGTATCTATGATGTCCCCATGAGGGATGCTACTCTAGGCACTTTGGACCTATTAAATCATTCAGTCCTTACAACTTTATGTGGCAAATGTTTTTGTCACGCCCGTTTTACAGATGAGGAAACTGAAGCTCAGAGAACCTAAAGCACCTTGCCCCAGGTTCCCACAGGGCATAAGGGGCAGAGCTAGGAAGGAACCTGGGTTGTCTGGCTCTGGGCTCTCCCAATAAAACGTTGGTCTGAGGACTGTGAGGTACTTTCCCCACAGGGCCCCTGCCCAGAAGGATTCTATGCTTGGAATTCAGTGCTTGAGGATGCCATCTTGAAATTCATTTTATCTCTGAATTTGTGTTTTTAAGTGAAGTGTGATAGGACGAGAGAACATGGTGGGGGCGGGGCATGGAGCTCTGACTCGCATGTGGTCCCCCCTCCTGCCTGTTTCCACAGGACGGCTTCTGCCAGCCCTTTGGCCCCTTGACACTCCAATAGCCAAACAGCTTACAGGAAAAGTTTCCATCATCACTCCCATACTGAAACAATTCTGGCAACATGGTTAGAAGCAGGCCCTGTGCAGCCTCCCAGTCCCCATCGCCTTCCAGGGACCTGTGCTGCTCCCCTAAGCTCTCCAGGGGCCAAGGCGCAGGCAGTCAAGATAAGCATCTCACCCAGCCCTCATCCAGGACCTGAGAGGTCTCAGGCGGGGGACTGCAATCTCCTAGGGGTTGCAGGTTCGCCTTGGGTTGGGGGGTGAGCCGTGGAAAGGGGAAATGCCTGACTGGACTTCCCTACCCCTATACACCTGGCAGGCAGGGGAAAACTACTATTGGGCCTGTGCATGCGTACAGTCACAGGGCCACCCCAGGCCCTTCAGTCTGCCTGTACCCTCCACGTATTCCTACGCCTCAAGGAACACAGTATGAAATGGTAATTGAACACCACCATGACAGGTCAAGAGAGAGACTTTGACAGACAGGAAAATGTTTTCTACTTTAGTACTTTATAACATTACTCTTTTCCTGCTTTTTTCTTCAGTTTATTTTTTGAGGTATAATTGACATAACATTATATTAGTTTCAGTTTTTGTATATATTACAAAACGATATTTATTTGTTGGCCATTTGCATGGCGTCTAAACGTCTGTTCAGATTCTTTGCCCATTGTGTAATTGGGTTGTGCTTTTGCTATTAAGTTGTAGGAGTTCTTTATATATTTTGGGTATTAACCCCTTATCAGATATATATTTGCAAATATCGTCTCCCATTCAGTAGGTTGCCTTTTCATTTTGTTGATGGTTTTCTTTGCTGTGCAGAAGCTTTTCAGTTTGATATATTCCTACTTGTCTATTTTTGCTTTTGTTGTCTTTGGTTTTGGTGTCAAATTCAAAAAAGTATTGCCAAGACCAATGTCAAGGATCTTTTCCTGCTTTTTGACCAAGGGGCCCAGTGTTTTCATTTTGCACTGAACCCTGCAAATTATGTAGTCGGCCCCAGCCTCCTGGGTAACCTTAATCAGGTGACCTTACCTTCTCTGTACTTCAGTTTCTTCATTTGTGAAATGGTGACATCTTTACAGAGGTGTTGTCAGGTTCAGACCACATAATTCAGTAATACGGGCTAGCTCACTACTTCTCTACCCCTCTTCCCTGAGATACCCTGCCATCCTCATTACTTGTGGGATTAATGGGTAAATGGATAGACTGATGGAAAGAAAGCAGAGAAAAACATTGTTATATAAGAAATACGCATAGCTAGAAATTGGTAAACATAGATTGGAAATACATATAGCTATATAAGCATACATAAATAGATGTGCAGAAAGACATACATATAAATTCCATAATATTCTGTATTTAAGCAATTTTATTATGGCCTTTTTAAAAATTTTTAACTTATGAAGCTTCATTTACACTAAGCCTGACACTTAGCCCTCCTCTAAAATCTAATGAATCACCGTTAAGTACAGACACAGAGAAGTGAAAGAACATTTTCACAGCGATCTTCAGTTGGGCACCTGGGGTGTTAAGACCCTGGTACTAGAACCCCAGAGAAGAAGACTAGGGATTCAGAGTTTCAGTTTGGTCACTTGGGGTCCCTATTCAGTGTGAGCCTCTGGGATTCTGTGACAGAGGCTGTGTGACAATCCCAGCCAGAGAGAGAAGGTCAAAATCTTTCTATCTTTGAAGCCAGCACTTGTCTCCTAGAAAACACTGCTGAAAGTCCTGAATATACTGTTACTGTGTTCTTGCTTTCTCGCCAACAATGGAACTTTGTTGAGTGCATTTGTATTTTACCCTAATACACGTATAATATTTAAACACAATCATGGAAACAAGAATTTCATTGAAATACTATTTTTTAATTTAAATTAGCCAACTTAGAGTAGTACATCATTAGTTTCAGATGTAGGATTCAATAATTCATCAGTTGCATATAACACCCAGTGCTCATCACATCACGTGCTCTCCTTAATACCCATCACCTGGTTACCCCGCCCCCCACCCCCTCCTTTCTGTAACCCTCAGTTTGTTTCCTGGAGTCCAGAGTCTCTCATGGTTTGTCTCCCTCTCTGATTTCTTCCCATTCAGTTTTCCCTCCCTTCTCCTACGGTCCTCTGCCCTGTTTCTTATATTCCACATGTGAGTGAAACCATATGATAATTGTCTTTCTCTGATTGACTGATTTCGCTCAGCATAATACTATTTTATAAAAAGATACATTAAGGATTCTAAGATGTCATGGGATAGTAATTGTTAACTAAAATTAAGACACCATGAGGTAACAACCTTTGCTTGAACTTCATAAAAGCCATAAATTTCAAAAGAAAGGTCTAGGTTTATCATTGCCCTTAAGGCATTAAGCCCAGGATATGGTAGTTATACTTTATTCAGATACCAAGGAATGCCAAAGTGAGAGACACTGAAGGTACAGTGTGAATTCAGTAGAGGTCGTCTTTGGAGAGCAAAATCAGATGTGTTGATGGTAGTCCAATTTTCATCATTCACAATGTTCCCTCTCTAATGTTGATCATGGTGTCATGCTTTTCCTTTCAATAAAGTGGCAAAAGTAAAACTGATAGATTCCATCCTTGTTGGTTGAGGAGCTGACCAAGAACCTAGAACAGAGAGAAGAACACCGCAACTACATTCCTGCTCGGGATGCTCTCTGGAGAAGCCGAGTGAGCTGGTCTCACAGGAGGCCTTGCTCTGTGGAAGGTTGTGATGGGGGCTCATTTTGATCCCTTGAAATCCATAACTGATCGGTTTTTGCTTATTTCCATGCAGTGTGACAACGAAGACGACTACAGGGAGGTCAAGAAGGCCCAGGGAGAGAAAGAGAGCTCTTCACGACTGACCAGCTCTGCCAATAATACTTTATCTGCAAACCACTGCAGCATGAACATCAACAGGTATGCATGTTCCATTGAAGGTAGAGGTGAGCCCGAAGGATTTCTGGGTCCAAAAGGCAGGTACCAGACTGGAGGAGAGTCAGATCTCTTAATGACTGCTCTGGTCTGGGTCTTTAGACTTGCTTCCCTTGATTTAACCGGAGGCTAATAATTAAGCCTGGATGTGTGCTTCTGTCACAACCCCAAGGGCACTGTCAGCACTCCTTTGTAACAAAGGACCGGTTACTAGTTATACTCAGTTCTGTGCTCTCAAAGACACACCTTCCCTCTGAAAACTCAGTAACTGAATTTTCAAACCCTTATTTTAACAGCCACTAAACCCATAAGAACACTAAGCTTATTACGTGGATGAAAAAATATAAACTTTGAGTGGAATCTCTTGGAGATAGACTAAAATGTGGCAGTAGACAGGATCTGTGTCTCCAAGGTTAAACGGCACCCAGTCACTCCTCTAAAGGGGTTCCAGATGGACCCACGTTGCACCAAATCCCCTCTGTGACAAACGGCTTTCTAGGAAGGCAAGGTCCCCGATATTTATTAGAAGTGGGTAGAGTTCAATAATTCATCAGTTGCATATAACACGCAGTGCTCATCACATCACATGCCCTCTTTAATACCCATCACCCGGTTACCCCACCCCCCAGACTGAGCTTATCATCAGTCATAGAAGCTTTTTCCATTTAGAAATACCACAGCTCAGAAACCACTTTTCCTCTGCTAAGACACTCTCACTCTCCCTGACTGTGTACATAGAATTTTTAAGGGGAGATTAATGTTTCAGCACAACACATAAAAATGTAAACGGAAAGGTTAGGAGAAGATGTAGAGCAGTACTAAACCTCCGAGAGGAAATTGGAGAGTGAGGGCACATGAGCACACACCCACTGCAGTGTGAGAGTCACCTTGGGAAGGAAGGCGAGGGCTCTTGAAGGTCTGAGTGAGAGGGAGAGTGCGCGTGCAAGCTGGCCTAGCCCGCAGTGCTCTGTGCTTAATGGGTGGTATCCCAGAATACTGCGGAAATGTGAATAGGAGCAATGTGGCTCCAAAACGTCATTTAAATGAGTGATATAGGGCGCCTGGGTGGCTCAGTCATTAAGCGTCAGCCTTTGGCTCATGTCATGATCCCAGGGTCCTGGGATTGAGCCCCGCATCCGGCTCCCTGCTCGGCGGGAAGCCTGCTTCTCCCTCTCCCACTCCCCCTGCTTGTGTTCCCTCTCTCGCTGTGTCTCTGTCAAATAAATAAAATCTTAAAAAAAATAATAACTAAATGCGTGATATAGTTGTAAGCGTGCTTTGTTAATACACTGAAAACCTTTCTAGCAGATCCTAGTAACTGCCATAATATCAAAGTAGCGACAAATACAAATATAAACAATATTTCAAGATGTCTGCAACCACTGTGACATGACATGAGAATATCTGTGATTTCCTGCTGATGATGCAATCACAGGCATTGTTAACACCACACCTGCTAAACCACTACTCTGGAAATGTTCCATTTCAGTGAGAAATTGTAACTTTTTCTCATCCAAGTTCACAGACCCCAGAATAAAAGCTCTTGCCTCCAGCTCCGATAGCTTTATTTATGTTACATAATGACCCTTGCATATAAAAGTGCTTTGAGTTCTTTCTAGGAAAGGTGGTCTAGGAAATACCTCAGGAATGTGTATAAAGGGATCACCTATCCCAAAGATGAGATCCAAAGAAAGTTTTTTTGGTCAAGTTGAGTATATAAACTTATAATGATGAAGAAGAAATAATCCTATGTCCATGACAATTTTAATGTAATAATTTGGTTTTCTATGAACATTTCAAATCACATAATATGATTTAGAAATATGACTTTCTTGGGGCGCCTGGGTGGCTCAGTCATTAAGCGTCTGCCTTCAGCTCAGGTCATGATCCCAGGGTCCTGGGATCGAGCCCCGCATCGGGCTCCCTGCTCCTCGGGAAGCCTGCTTCTCCCTCTCCCACTCCCCCTGCTTGTGTTCCCTCTCTCGCTATGTCTCTCTCTGTCAAATAAATAAATAAAATCTTAAAAAAAAAAAATTAGAAATACGACTTTCTTCACTCACATGTCAAGACAAAATTATGTACAGACTGTTCACATCTACAACATCAGTGTCTTCATCATCCCTGAGCCACTTTTGATTTGCCTAAGGGAGTTTTCCAGAACACATCTTCTCACTTCTGGGTTGTTAGACGCACAGTACTTTTTGAACCAGAAATCTATCACAGATCTATTTGCATAACACTAGGAACCTTGTTACTTTAACATTAAGAACCTTGGCTTTATTATCTGTTCTAGAGGCCTGTGTTTGTAATTTCTACACTGTGACCACCAACTAAGGAAATTGCTTTTTGAAGTGACTTTAATGGCTTGTTTGCAGTGATAGCCAGCACATTCAATTAAGATGTAATAATTGCAGGAATAGTGACTAAGTCTTTGTTAAATGGATTTACCCTTTTTTAACTAACTCTGTCAAGTGACTTCTGTGAGCATCCCAAATTAGCAATGTTTGAGTTTATTTCAGGTTGATATCTTCCCTCAGTTTTTTTCAGGGTAAAGTAATGGAGAGAGGCCTATTAATATAACATACATTGCAAAGATTCAAATATAAGTGACTCCCTTCTCTGATGGTTAATTTTTGGGGGGGGGGGGAATTTATAGTCAGGCATAGACAATAGTTTTATTCATTTGTGATTTTTTTTTGTTTTAATTGAAGTATAGTTGACATACAATATTTTGTTAGTTTCAGGTATACAACATAGTGATGCAACACTTGTGTACATTGTGAATACAATGCTCATCATGATAAGTGTGGTCACCATCTGTCACCATACAAAATTATTATTGTATTATTGACTTTTTATCCCTACAACTTATTTATTTTATAACTGGAAGTTTGTACCCCTTAATCCTCTTCCCCCCACCCCCCTCCTGTCCAGCAACCACCAGTTTTTTCTGTATTTATGAGTCTGTTTCAGTTTCTTTTTGTTTGTTCATTTGTTTTGTTTTTTAGATTGTACATGTAAGTGAAATTATACAGCATTTTTCCTCCTCTGGCATAAACAATTAATTATGGAGGTGAAATAAGAAACTAGAAATCAGAAAATGTAACTTTTTTTTAGAAGGGGTGAGGGGCAGAAGGAGAGGGAGAGAGAGAATCTGAAGCAGCCTCCACACCCAGTGTGGAGCCTAGTGCACAGCTCGATCTCACAACCCCTGAGATCATGACCTGAGCTGAAATCAAGAGTTGGAGGCTTAACCAACTGAGCCACCCAGGAGCCCCCAGAAATATAACTTGTAATGACAGTTTTCTATTCTGTGTTTATTCTGATCAATATCTGGTTAGCCCAGAAACCTAACAACTGAAAGTTGGCCTCACACTTTGCAGATTATTCTGTGATCCTGTTATTCTCCATATAATAATTAGTACAAACTGAGGTGTTATCAAAAGTCCTTTTAGAGGTGGAGAATTCATATATCATGTGATTGACTTTCCCATTACTTGCTGCTTAGGCTTGTTGGGAAAACAGTAAGTTGTTGTGTGTTTTGAGATCCTTGGATGAAAAACTCAGAAAAATGAAAGTCGTATTAGTCTTAGTCATTTAACAACAGAATTATTATTCATCCTGATAAGACAAGTAAGGAAACAATGAGTAAAATGTACTTATTGTCTGTTATGGTCCTAAGGCCATAAAATTGTTTCCTGGTATAATAATTCCCAATAAATGCCTTCCTACCAGTAGATTTTAAATGGGAGGTTTGGGTCGTATATAAAACATTTACCTCTCCCTGTGCTGACTGCGTAACATTCCATTACTGTGATTTCCTTTTTCAGCTTGGCAATACCAATAAATAAAAATGAAAAAATGCTCCGGTCACCCATCTCACCCCTATCGGATGCATCTAAACACAAATACTCCAGCGAGGACTTAACTTCTTCCAGCAGATCGAATGGCAGTGGCTCGTTCACTTCTGCATCCTCCAACAAAAAGCATAAGGCTGAGAACCAGCCGCAGTCTCATGCCGGAGACCTCACGGTATGTTGATTCTCTAACTTTCCCGATAAAAATAAAAATGAAATTGAGCACACCCCTACACTCATCTGTCTGTAGCCCAGCACAGTCTAAACATGTGCTTGAGGTCCCACAAGAATCCCTAAATGCTGCTCTGGGAAGACCTGGTGAACCAGCACGCCCCGTTACCTCTTCCCACAGAGAGCGACAGAAGAAACCAGAGGAGGCATTGTAAGCTTCTGCTGCTTAGGACGCCTCTTTGTAGGATTGCATTTCCCACTCTGAAGAGAAATGGCCCCAAAGGAATACTATCCAGAGACACTGTAAATTGGGAGTTTGGGACAAACCAGCCAGCTTTTTCATTTGGAAAGGTTCCTTGCCCCAGGGCAGAGTTAAATCTGGGACTGAAACCCTAGGCCAAAACTATGGGATTCCCACTCCAATCTCAGTGACCAGTGTAGTGGCCAAAGTGTGGGACCCGGCCTCCACCCCCTTTTCCAGTAACCTTCCCAGGGGTGATTCCAGCTGCCTGCGGTGCCCTAGGGAGGGACTGGGGACTGGGGCCCACAGTCTGTCTAACCTTATATCTTTGTCAAAATGTGACTTTGGCCAGTTGCTTCATCTCTCTGAGCCAGTTTCATTTGCAAAATGGTGGTGAGAAGATTTAAATTGAGCCAGTATTATCTGAAGAACTGACACCTATGGATACCTATGCAGCTAACACTACCTGTTAGTTCCTCTTTATGGCCACTCCTTCTAACAGCTGGTGGCCGTGGATCATGCATCCTCTAGGGCACATTATTTAATTCCAAACCCTCCTCCCGAGTTCTCTCAGGTCACCACCATGCTATCAATACCAGCGGGGCTTTGTGAGGCAGAGAGAGAGATGAGACATGAGAATAGGGCTCTGCAAAGAGGGGGAAACAGTATTTAATGTTCCATCCCATGAATTAAAGAGGTAAAATAGTGGGTAGAAGATCTGGCAAGAGCCGAAATCTTGTAACATCTGGAAATTAATAACCCACTGATGCACCCTTATTTGGGAACAATCATCTTTAATTCCAGGCTCAAAGAACCTGAGAAGACCCTACTAGAAAAACCTGGAATAAAAAATTACCAATTCAAATTAAAACACAAACAAAACGTTTCTTCACCTCTAGATCCTAATATAAAAGCAACCATGATGTCTAGAGAATTGTAAAACAATTACAGACTTTATTCAGTCATTCTTTCTTTCACCAAACAGATGTTTATTGAGCAAGTACTTACTGTGTGCCAGGCACTGTGCCAAGCAATGGAGATCCAATGATGACCTAACAGATTCAGTCTGTGCCTGTGTGAAGCTCACAGTTTAGCTGGGGAGAATGACATAGACAGGAAATCACACACATCGGTAAATGACTGCCGTGAATGCCAAAAAGGAAAGGCCGAGGCCCAGGGGCACTTACAACCAAGAGGCTTGACCTACACATAAAATCAGTGCATATTTAAAGAAGCATTTGTACACACTCGTCATGTTTTAATTACTTCAGAAGAATCCATTGAATTTCATAACCAAAGACAGTTGCTTTATGATTCATGGGTCTAGCACACAATAGGTGCTCTATAAATATTTGAATCCCCAGGGAATGTGATTTTTTAATTTTTCCACAGATCAATAGTGTTCCTTTTAAAAACACATTTTAAATCATTTCTAGTCATTCCCTTTGGCTTTTCCTATTCTTCACAGACAGCTAATGAGGATCAGTCCATTTGTGACCTGAACAACTTCTCTTTTGCGTGAGTCAGCCGTTCTTAAAGCTTGGTTCCTGGATCAGCATCACCTGGAACTTGCTAGAAATGCAATGTTCTCAGGCCCCACTCCACGCCTACTAAATTCAGCTCTGGACGGGTGGGGGTCCAGCTGTCTGTGTGCTGACAGCTCCCTCCCACCCCCGGGATGATTCTGATGCAGAGTTCACCTTGGAGAACCACTGGGCTAGCCAACTGGGAAAAGTAGGGGCTTGAGTCCTAAGCCCTGGGCGTCACCGATCCATAGTAGCTATTTGAACGCGGGCAAGTTTCTTAACTTCAGCCAGCCTCAGTTTCTGGATCTGTGAGAGTGGGCCACCAAGAACTTCCCTTTTGATACTATTATAAGAATGACATTTGACAACACGTGTGAAAGCCCTCGACACGAGAACTGGAATGCATGTATTTCTTTTTCTTCATTTAAACACAAGGGATCAGGACGCCTGGGTGGCTCATTCGGTTAAGCATCTGCCTTCGACTCGGGTCATGATCCCAGGGTCCTGGGATCGAGCCCCACATCAGGCTCCCTGCTCAGCGGGGAGCCTGCTTCTCCCTCTCCCACTCCCCCTCCTTGTGCGCTCTCTGACAAATAAAATCTTAAAAAATAAACAAACACAAGGGATCATCAGTTCTAGCCTAGAACACAGGGCAGTGGGTTGCTCTTTCAGCCAGGTGGCCTGTTTCTGAAAGACTGGTGTGTTGTTTTTTTGTTTAGAAGGCCACTCACAACAATTCCGAAAACGTTCTCCACAAGTCACGGCCACAGACAGAGCCATGGTCTCCCGGTGCCAACGGCCACAGGGACTGCAAGAGGCAGAAACTTGTCTTCGATGATATGTGAGTGTGGACTCTTTGTTGATGTGGTGAGGGGCAAGGTAAAACAGAAACTCCGAGGGTAGGAGGGTTACATGCGTGACTGGGTCAGGTAAGTGTTGCCTTCTCAGAGGGAACTGGAGCTTGACTTTGAACACCCCCCGGGGTCCTCATGGGCCTTTTGAAAGGCTACGACAGCCAGAGCTGCTGGGGTTGCATCCAAGATGTCAGGAAGCTAAGGCAAATGGCATTCATGAGCCTTACATTTCTGAGCACACCTGCATTTTGGGCTGTTGGCAGTTGTATGCCACCAGAAAGAGAAGCATTTTTGTTTTCGTATATTATAATAGGCAAAGAATAATAGCAATTCACTCCTGGTTTGTTTCCTTCTAAAATGCTATATTCTTTATAATAGCATAAACAGGTCTTATACAGGAAAAAAATGTCCTGTCATCCTTCCCCCCCAGCCCTAGCGCCTGAAACCCAAGTGTTACTTCCATTCCCAGCACCAATTTAAAAGGAGAAGAAGATGAATAAAAGTAACAACTTGGAATGCTCTTGAGATGCTGAAAATGACAAAGGAGAAGTGATAAAATGGTACTGGAAATTATTTAGGCTCTTAGGGAAAAAAAATACGTGTCAAGCACAAGCCTGGAAGACAGAAGATATGGGCGAGAGTTTGGCTTGAATCCTGTGTTCAGCATTAACTGTTTAACACGCATCCAGTTCATGTCTGTGTGAGGCGCCACATTAAATCCTGGGGTGGAACAGTGTGCAGCACTGAGACATCCTGTCCTCTAATTGCTTACAGTCTGGCTGACGGACAGACTATAAACCACTAACCCCACCCAAAATTGGAAAAAGTGAAGGGTTCCGAATGTCTTCGAGTCCCAGCTTCCTTATCAGGAAAAATGATAGTCATGACACCTCTCTCCTGGAGGTTCTCCTAAGACCCAGTTAGATGAGATCTCCTGAGGGTGACCATCTGTGCAGAGGTGATGACTCTTCCATCCTCATCTTCCACCCAACGTCTTCTCTGGCCCCGACTTCACCCAGAGCCTAGACACACTCTATTTATTCACCCTGTAGACTTCTTGAGAAATGAGAACACAAAGTTGTAGTTCTCAATTTATACTTGGACTTCAGTGAGCTAATTAAGGGCACAGAACTGGGGAGTTGAAAGCCAAATCCACGTTTTTGGTTTGTTCCACTTACTGAACACATTCCAAGATAATTGGTTATGAAAGTTTAAGGGTGGCCCAGGAGGGCAACTGTTTTTCTCTTCTTCCCATGGCGGCTACAGCTGCACTCAGCCCCAGCACATTCTCTTCCTGGCCCTCACCACCTCCCCTTCCCTGGCTTCTCCACTGCCCTAAGCATCGAGTGAGGGAAGTGGTAATTAATCCCCGGGGTGGGTGCATGTAATGGGAGGACAGTCCCTTGGTCAAGTACACATATAATTAGGGTTTGGTGGTATAAACTGTTCACATGAGCTCTAACCATTTGTAAAAATGGGAGGTTATAATTGTGTCTGATGGTAACATGGCAGTTTGCATTCAGAAGTCATAATCTAATAACGTGATCAAACACAACGTGCATTAGACCCTGAGGTGCTTAAGACATCCAACATTTCCAGCAGGTGATGTTAAGGGCATGATATTTAAACACACACACAATGGTATCACATGTATTAATACAATGATATTAAATACACATATGGAAAATTTACATATAAGGAGCTTTCTAGTATATGGACCAAAAAGCTAAGTCAGAAACAGCAACAACTAAATGGCCGTACTTTGATCTGCAGTTTCTTGGACTACTTACAAGAGGAAATGTTTCTCAATCTGCTGGGGCTATTGCTAATATAATTTTTTCACTATCTGTGTCAACGAAGAAGCTGTTATCATTCGTTCTTCCCATTAGCAATATGTATAATTTTTCTGGCTGACAGCTACAATAAAAGTGTTTCTCTTTTTCTGGATATAGATAGAATAAAAAAGCACTCTTACATACCCATCATATGGAGAGAGAGATGTCATGTTCCAATTGCTATGTGTCCCAGTTGATTTGTAATCCATAACAAGTAAAATAAACATGCAACTCGAACAGCCACTCAACCACTGAACTAAGAAAGTCTTGGGAAGATCCTTGAAGCTTGAAAAGCAAAATTAGGCATTGTCTCTTCCTTAAAACAATAAAAATACATGTCCCTTAAGAGGTGGCTGGGCTAGGAAGTCACCTAAACTGGTACAGAATGTCTCCCAGGTCCAGTTGGTATGTGCTGAGTACTTACTAAGCGCCAGGTACATTGGCTGGAGTTAAGATATGCAATTAATGAACCCTCAGTCATTAATTCAGGGTGCAGGGAGGCACATGGGTGGCTTCCCCAGGAAAGTGCCTTGGGACCACTGAACTTCCACCTTCGCCTGCTCCGCTCTGTTCTGCACCAGCTTCCCCCCACCAGCAGCCTCGTTGACAGACGAGGACCTGGCTCCAGTCACTTTCCTTGACTTCTCCCCTCACTGAAGGCGTCAACAAGCAGTGAGACAACCAGAAAGGCCACCAGTGGCAAAGAAAGAGCAAGCTAGAGAAATCGCCCCGGAGTAATTTAGAGTTGACAGAAATCCAGTTACAATGATCCCAAAACGAACAGATGCCACTCTGTCATTTGATTTTTAAAGCCGCATCATGTAGCTTCTAGAAAAAAAGGAAACTCATCCTTTTGTATTATAAATACTGGTTAGTGGTTGGATAAACATGCGATTCAGACAACAGCTGAATTCAGTGGGCACTTAATATCAAGCGCTGAATGAACACAGCTGAATTAGAATAACATTCCCAGGAGGGTAATGCCAGCAGTTCCCCCAGCCCACCCCACCCCCGAGAGTATAAGGAATCTACATGAAGGTAAATTTAAATTCACGGGCTTCTCAGCGCTTTTTCCTGTGTTACTTACCAAGTAAACAGGCGCCAGTTTGTGTCTTTGGGATGCAGATGGAACTGAACGCAGTAACACTTATTTTAAGAATGTGATCCAGGTCAGCTTGTTCTGCCTAATTTGCAGGCTCGGATTGGTGGCAGTGTGATTGCACCTCCTCCCCGACATTTAGCCGTGCTCGACAGCCACTGCTTGACAGCCACGGTTTTAAGGTGACACTGGTGTGATTGCCAAACTTTTGTTAAAAAAAAAATCTGTAAGAATTTATGTCAATGAGCGACAGCATTTGATTCAACCCAAAGCCTAGAAACTGATCTTATTAGTGCGAAGCCATGAGCTGCAAATTACTTTGTGACAGGGGAGTTCTTGGCCCAGGAACATTGAGAGAGAACAACTGTGTCATGAAGGCCTTGGTACAGAAGTCCTGAGCAGAGCTGAGTGGTGAAGTTCTTGGCTGGGAAATCAAGTCTCCTTTCCCAGCAGCCATATTGCTGCATTGGGAAGCCAGCGAATCCTGAGTGCCAGCACTGCAGACAGGCTGTACTGTCTCCTGCCCATATTTCACAAGGAAGAGTCAGTCACGATCATCACATTCATCACAACCACCAAACAGTCCATCTGTCCCTGTGACACCCGTAACAGGAGCCCAGCTACTTACACCTCCCGACACTGAGAAAAGACTCCCTCAACCATGTGCCGCTGAAGGCCATAGAGTGTGAAATGTGGCCAGTGGGGAAGGAAGAAGGTTTGGCATTTGTGATGTAATTATGCTCAGCAATCTGTAGCTAAAAGGATTTAATTTTATAGAGGATGGGAAGAGTTCGGTACATAAAAGGTCAGATCTCCTGTGGCATGATTTCATCAGAGGACACCAACTGAAATCCTTGAGGAGGTGATAGTACACTGAGACAAGGCACTCCCACAGAGGGCTTGCTGTGGCCATTGTTCTTCTCCTGACGGTCCCCCTTCCCCACCTTACCTGATAGACCATTAGTACACCTTTTTTTTTAAGATTTTATTTATTCATTTGAGAGAGGGAGAGAGAGCACAGAGGGAGATAGAGAGGGAGAAGCAGACTCCCCACTGAGCAGAGAGCCTGATGCGGGACTCGATCCCAGGACCCTGAGGACGTGACCTGAGCTGAAGGCAGACACTCAACCGACTGAGCCACCCAGGCGCCCCCCATTAGTACACCTTTATGTTCTTCACAGGGAATTTTCTCCTTTATGAGATCCCGGTCTCTCAGCCAAGTTATTTTGTTCTAACTGAAACAGAGAGACAGAGAAAGAAAAAGGCTAGACTTGGGGTGGTGGGGAGTAGTGAAGGACAATGCCTTCAGACCTCCTTGATTGAAATCTTAGTTCTCTGATCATTTTAAGAGTCTGTAAAATTATTTTATTTTAAATGTCACACCCAGAGAAGAACAGCAATCAAAGTGATGAGTTTCCATTTCAATAGAAAATTGCTTTTGACTGAATGACAAAAACCTGCTACACTTAGCCTGTGCATCCTGGAAAACACGCTGTTTTCTGTGCATGACCAGGAGAGAAGCAGTCATGGGCAAGAGCATGGCCTGTATGAGACACAATGAGTGATCACTTGTGCTTCTGAGAAGCCAGGCTCTGGAGACCCTGGGGTCCCAGCCAGCATCAAGCTAATGGAAACAAAAACTGCATTTGAAACCTTGCTGCTTAAATGCAGTGTACCTGCTTCCCTCAAGAAGCACTCATGAAGCCAACACCAGCCCGCCAGAGTCCCTGCATCTGAAGTGCCCTCCTCAGTCGTGTTCACTTTAGTGGATTAAAAAGAATTGCAGGATCCCCCACTATCTGAAGGTAGAGTGTTCCTATGAAACCATTTGTAAGCCAAAATTGTGTAAAGTGAGGCGTATCCCGGCTCTCCGAGAGCTCGCCTTGCACTACTTCACTTTGAAGAAAGACCTACATTAGTACAATAAGGCTTTTTTCGGAAGCGTGAAAATCCTCTCCAGATTAGCAAAAACCATTCTGGGTCTTTCGTAAAAGCCAAGTGGCATACCGCAAACTTTCAGAAAGCAGTGGGGGAGTGCCTGTACCTAACTTCTTACGTGTCCTTCTTTGTGAAGAAAGTACTTCAAAGCTGAGGGACACAGTAACACCCATGGGGCTTATCAGATGACAAGCTGACAGAATATCGGATGATGAATTCATTTGGTATGCAGTTGCCTATTTGTCTGATTTGGACTTCAACTTCCCTAAGAAAATTATCCAGATTTCTGCTGTGCCAAGGAACCTGTTTGTTCAAACACATTGAGCTCCCATCCCTGCCAGTTTTCACAAAACAGGCGGCTCTGCTGGGGGGGAGGGGGGTGCATTTCACAGAGGTAGGAATTACAGAAAGAAGGCTGCCATCCTCTCTGTGGGAGACCATTCAACTCCATCTCAGCCATGGAGCAGAACAAAAAGCAAGGTTGCTTTAATACTCCTCTGCCAGAAGAAATATTGGGGTAGTTCAAACCCTGTCGCTGCTCAGAACTAAAGCTGCATGTTTATAGGTGGGGGTAGTGGGAGGGTGAGGAGAAGAAAGAAAACATTCTATTTGGATCAAGTGTTGAGATTTCTTTTTTGTTGCAGAGAGCTCTTACAATAAAGATATACATGGCTAAGCCTTGGCTTTTAAAAGGATCACTCACAAGCCCCATTTCTGAAGAGCCCAAGATACACAGTTAGTTACATGTATGATGTTTAATTGAACTTTCATTAGGTTTATTGATGTATCATCAAAAAATATCATCACTGTGAAAAAACAGTACAAGGAATGTTAGCTAAATGAAAAATGAAAACTCTAGGCTTTTCATGTTAAAAAAAAGAAGCTTAGATCACAAATCTGTTTGAACACTGAAATAATTAGATTTTATTGTAGTACCTGGGCCAAGTTATAGTCTGTAAGTGCCCCAGGGGTGACCACAGTTCTACCTTCCTCCTGACTTGTACCCTGACGTCAGAGTGATGCCTTCATGATAGTATGCGTCCACTGCACAGCTGGACAGTGTTCGGTGGCATCCCATTGGCCCCACTGCCTCCATAATGTTCATGGCACTGGAAATACCTGAAAGGAGAAAGTGAGCCAGTCATCAGGCAATCTGCAGTGACTCGGTGTGGTGAGCGCTCCATTACATGCGAAGATGAGAATTCTAACTAATGTGTTTGTAAATGGCCTCCGATGGTACATTTTTTTCTAGCATCTCAGATTAGTGTCAACTGCTATGATACAGTCAGAAAATTAGATGTGTTACTTATCCACGTACACTATTGTGAGAGTTTGTGACTCAGCCTCCGTATCACGTCTAAAAAATACATTCATAGGCTGCAGATGAAAACAGTGTTGATGAAGGAACATATATGAGGAATTAGGAGATGCCGCCATCCCTAAAGGTAACTTAGAAGGCTGGTTAAAACTAAGATGCCATAGTTTATTGCCAGGAGAATCCTTTCATGAAAATGAAATGCATTTGAAATGATCATCTATTAGTAACAAGGTCTAGAAAACCGGGCAAGAAAAAAATTGACCAAACTCATATACTAGAGTGTGGAGCAGATAATGATGTGGAGAATTTCAAGTTGCCATGGAGACGTTCTCTGGCTTATTGGCTGTGATGCTGCACCCCATCAGAAGCCACCACTCTCTTCTAAGCTCAAAATGAATTCAGTGCTATTCAGGAGGGATTCATGTACCTTCTCCCATGTGCCTAAAACTATAGGGTATGGAAGATCAAAGATGTCCACAGCATATTCCCTGCTGAAAAATGTACCAGCTACAGAACTGCCCAAGTGCAAAGACTGTAGCCCTATAGCTCAGGAGGTAATTAAATGCCTAAAAGTGTAGTGTAAACAAGAAGGGGCATCCAGGAAGGACAGAGATGAGCGTGGACCAAGTTACCAAGAACACCTCACAGCTTAAGAATTTGGGCGAGAGGTAACTCATAGAAGGCACTCAGTGAATGTGCACGCAGTGAGCAGACTGTTCCAGGTAAGAGGAAAAGGGGGAGCAGAGCAGTTCTAAGACAGAGATGGCATGTGAACAACACAGTGAGGAAGCCACCCATGGCTGTGGTTGAGGGCCTTCATGAGTAACTGGTACAGTTCCAGGGGTTAGGCAGGATCTTTGGGGGCCTGAACTGAGATTTGATCCCGTGGAATCTGGGGATTGATTTTAGGTCTGTGAGTAGGATGGTGATGTAATGAAAGCCATGTTTTACAAACACTGGTCGAGGGTTCAAGCTCAGGATAGGTTGGAGGGGAGTGAAACTAGAGGCCAGGAGAGGTAATGAAAGCCTAGGCCTGGGTAGTGGATGTGGTCACTAAGGAAAGGAAGGATATTTACAAGGAGGATACGCTCACAGCATCTGATAACAGGGAAGAGGAATGGATGAAGATACTGGAACTCCTCTCCTGAGCAGATAGGCTCTGGGAACTCATCTAAAGCTCAGAAGTTAGGTCTGGGTCTGGCCTGGAGATAAGGGTCTGGTCTTCTATGCTGGGGCATTCAGCAAAAAGACAACAAAAAATAATGGAGAGGAATCTAAGGACGGTGCAGCTATTCTCTATGAACCTATAATGGTGGATAAATGTCATTATACATTTGTTAAACCCCACAGAATGTACAACACCAAGAGTGAGCCCTAATGTAACTGTGGACTTTGGGTGATAATGACGTGCCAGTGTAGGTTCATCAGTAGTAACAAATGTGCCTCTCTGGTGGGGGATGTTATGGAAGGTGAGGGAGGCTGGTGGGAAAGAGGCAGGAGGTATATGACAACTCTCTATACTTTCCATTTAATTTTGCTGTAAGCCTAAAACTGCTCTGAAACAAAGGCCATTAAAAAACAAGGACAGTAGCAACAAAAATGTAAAATGCCAGAATTGAAATCTAAGACCAGTATTCAGTATGTGTTCAAAGGTCAATGTGTGGACAAGGAAGAGAAAACCACACGTAAAAGCAACTAAAACCCATTCAAATGGAAGAAGTGTGAACATCTAGGAGACGAACTAGAGAAACAGAGCCAGTAGGAGCAGGGCCTTCCTATGAAGGACACCTCAGGCCCCCCCACCACAGAGACCCCCCCGAGATGAAGGAAAGGTTTCAGGCCTGAGTGACAAGAAGAATGATAGAGGGATGATGAGCCAGAGACGGGAAATTCTGCAACTCTGTTCCTTATTTCTTTGTTGGAAAAGTTAAATATTCTCAGCACATTACCACAGTAATACAATATTTTATGGGGAAGTAAAAGAAAACCAAGGTCCTTTTCTCGCCTCCGTAATTTGTACTTGAAACTAATTATGATGATCATTGTTTGTTTTTTGTTTGATTGATTAAAATGATTAAGATGAGGATAAACTTTTGGGATTGCGATGTCATAGTCATAGTACGCATGGTGTTTCCAAGCATTTTGACCTCTTTGGATAAAAGGATGCTCTGACCACCTAATATTGCAGTAAGGGAAAAGACCGATTAGAATCTGAAAGAAGAGAGTTCAGAATAAGCATATAACAATAGGTGAGTCAGTCTGTGATTAATATCACTATTTACATCTTACCTCTCATTTGGGGAGTCCTGGCTTATATTGGATATTCAGGAATAGGTCAAGTTTATTGATTATATAAAGACCCATAATGTAAAAAAGCTTATGCTGATGGTACCTAGAGTATGCAGATTTTTAAAAATCTATTAGACTAAGCATTTAAAGGTACTGTCTGATGAGTAGCTTAGCATAACTTGGGGTCATTACACACACTCAGATCAGTCTCCATATGAATTACCTTCCTCCGCCAGCAGAGTTACTGCTGGCCAGGGTTATTGCTTTAATAATGCACATGTCTGCTGTTAATGTTTACCAGCCAGCTAATCAGAACTCTGGAGAATATATGCCATGTTTGCATTGTTACAAGGTAGACATCACTTTGCAATTAACTTCATTACAACTGGAATATAATGATACAGTATTACCTCTTTTCATGTTTCACTGTGAAGCCCTAAAATAATTATATATAGATACATACAGCTGTAGGTACCATTTATGCATATAAATGACAGGTACTTTCATAAGAATACATAAACATACTCACCCATACATATCATACAGTTATTATGAGGTATATTTATGATCTTTACATTAAAAAGGGATTGTTGTATACAAATACCATGTAAAATAAGATTTTTTTACTTGTTTTCTTAACTATGCAATAAGAAATCTGATTCACAAATTAGGCACTGGGGAACCATGTTAAAATCACTATAAATGTAGACTATCTGCATATATTGAGTGTGTTTTGAATAGCTAATTTAAGAGAAAAGGAATTGTGATATTTCACGTATATGCAGTAATTTGAGAATGCAAAAATGCTTGATTCCATATTAAACAGACTTTGAAAATTGTGATTCAAGTTTGAGTAAAAGGGAAGAATATTTTCAAAAGATCTTGCGCTTACACAATAATGACATTTAATATTCTCTCCTGTAGGCCACGCAGTGCAGATTATTTTATGCAAGAAGCTAAACGGATGAAACATAAAGCAGATGCAATGGTAAGACCCTTTTCCTTCCAGATATGTTCTTCCAAATTATGTTTGTACTGCAGCTTCATCATTGGGGCAATATAGCTGGGGTAATTATAAAATCTATTACAAGGATGGCTGGGTCTGTTAAATGGAGAAATGTTTATATAATCAAGTGCTCACAGCCCAATAAATTATGACTTCAACCAATAATGTCTGACTGGGAGAAAGTCCCAGATAAATGAATATTTCAATTTAGTTCTAAGGTTTGAATAGTAACTAGAGGCAATGGAGTCAGTGGGTGGTAGTATTTTGTTCCTTTAAAAAAAAAAAAAAAATCTAGGTTTGCATTTTTCTTTCTTGTTAGCCTGGCCAACCCTTGGCTTCGTCCCAGGATCAAATCCCTTTTCAAAAAGACTCCTGTTCTGCCTATGTATCTGCCAAAATTAATACTTCCTGTGAAACTGTACAACACAGAAACTATTATGCTGCACATAAGACCCTAAAGTCACCATGATTTGATGTTTTTTAAAAAAAAAATAACTTTTCTTACTTGGATAATCTCCTGTTTTGGAAAGCTTGACTCCTCCAGGCAAGAAATAGAAAACTTCTGTTTTTTTCTGAGAGATCACATGGTTGTTCCATCTTAGGGTCTCCTCCAAAGAGACTCCTTCCTACCTAATAATTCCAGTTCTGTTCCCCTCCAGCATTCCTAACTGGCATTAGGGCATTTCGAATGTCTTTTAGGGTATTATTCCAGTGCTGAAGATGCTGAAACCAGAAGCGTACCCTTCTCCCAGTAATGTTGCCCATCAAACATTTATTTGTATGAAGCTCTCCGCCTAGGTACACGGGTGTGCAGGGGAAATAAGCAGAGTTATCAGAAAATAGACAAGGGAAATGGAAGGTCCAGTTCTTGTCCTCACAACCCCACAGTCTGATGGAGAGTTCTGGTCACCTGAAGAAGCTGATGCGTGGTCACTATTGGAGAAGGGCACCAAATGTTAAAGCAGAATGAAATTTTCTGCCTGAATCACCCAAGGTTTACCAAGATGGTTCCTTTCCTATCAACATGCTGCTCCAGCCAGGCTGATGCCCTCCTGGCCTCTGAGCACACCGCACTCATGCCAGCCAGTGGGCCCCTGCAGCTGCAGAGCCTCACACACACACTCACAGCTCCTCACACCTTCTGCTTCCTCCCCAAACCCAGCCAAGTCATACTGCCTTCCTACTCTCATTTTCAGGTCTCCCCCCTGAAATCCCCCCAGCCTTTCTGAACCCCCTGACTTCCTCACTTCTTACCATCTCTTTGCATTGGACTCTTGGCTTTGCATTTTGTCAGTTAACCACAGACTGCCTTGCACTTTGAACTATACCGTGGGTACACGTTTTCTCTCCTCAAATATATTCTGGGTTCCTGGAAGGAGCTTTTGTGTATCAAGTGCACGCTGCACAGAACTGGGTGCTGTAAAAAATACTTGTTGAATGAAAGGACCTCCTTAGTCTGAAAGCGCTGCCAAGAAATATTTCTCTACGGCCTATTAGGGTTGTAAGCTGTTTAAAACCTTGATTTGGGGCGCCTGGGTGGCTCAGATGGTTAAGCGTCTGCCTTCGGCTCAGGTCATGATCTCAGGGTCCTGGGATCGAGTCCCGCATCGGGCTCCCTACTCCTTGGGAGCCTGCTTCTCCCTCTGCCTCTCTCTGTCTCTAATGAATAAATAAATAAAATCTTTAAAAAAAATAAATAAATAAAACCTTGATTTGCCAAGGAGGGAGAGTTTTGCTCTCCATTGGTGCTTTCTACGGTATCCATTATGAATGAGAATTGTTTTTAGAGGCAAGACCTAGATGAGTAGAGTATTTGTGTAATTCTGTTTGGGTTGATGAATGAATATGTGAAAACTGGGAAGATTATACAATCTGAATTTAGAATATGTAATTACCACAGAGAGTAACAATATGTGGAAGTAGGAACTTCACGTGTAAGTTCAGATTTATGAGAACCAAAGAATATGACGCTGATTCCCGGTTATCCTCACTGACGTGGGGGGAAATTAACATACATTTAGACAACTTGAGATAATCCCCCCAAGTCATTTTTTATTTAGCATAGCATGGAGGGACAAGGAGGGAAGTTGCCCAGCAATTAGGGGTTAGAAAGAAAGAGAAATTAGAGCAACCGTGTAGTTCTGACCAATTCTGATTGGCAGCTGTTGTATGGATTTGGGATATTTCTGTCTGTAACCATTCACTCATTTACCCTGAACCAGTAGCAATTTGCGAAAATAACTAGAGAAGGAAGCATCCTATTTCTTTCTCCTCTCGGGTTCATTCACGGGATTTTGGAACTTACAGTCGGGTTTCTCAAATAAAGTGTATAGACTATGTGACAATGCCATTTAAAAAAAACTGTACTTAAGGAAGACACTGTATTAACTCTGTTGATCAGGTGGAAAAGTTTGGAAAGGCTTTGAACTATGCTGAAGCAGCTTTGTCATTTATTGAGTGTGGAAACGCAATGGAACAAGGCCCAATGGAATCCAAATCTCCTTATACGATGTATTCGGAAACAGTAGAGCTCATCAGGTAAGCACCGTGTCTTGTTGGGGAAGTGGAGGGGGTGAGGAATGTATGTCGGTACTCTGAATACAGAGAAAAGAATGCCAGCCTGCTCTGTCAGCTACCAAGAACTAATGTTCATTCTCACAAAGAGGAATATAAGATTTTGCAAGGCACTTTCACACACCCTGCCTCCTTTGCTGTCTTTGTGAGTGAGCAGGAGAGTTCCTCTAACCCCTGATTGCTGCAGAAAGCAGGCTGAGCCCTGAGCCCAAGTGAGATGTGACATGCCTACCTCACCCGGCTGGGAAGTGGCAGATTTTGAACTAATTTCACCTTTATGCTGCCTTTTTTTTTGTAACTCGGAATCAGGTTAGTATAATAAAAATCCTAACTCCATCAGTAAATGATTCAGGAGTATCTGATGAGAGGAAAGAAGATTCAGGGGGTATTGTCAGAAAGGAAATCCCTCCTATGATATGCTGTCTCAGGGGTTGCTGATGTTGTTTTGGTCTTAGACCTGAATGGGAACACCATCCCTCACCTGGGTTGAGACATGTAATATGAGCAGAAGCAGGGTTTCTAACAGGGGCACCGCAAGGGGTTGGATGGGAGACTCTTGTCTTCCATCATGGAGACCCAGAAAGACACATCTTTAATGTCTTTTTAATGAACCCTTAAGGGAATCTCATCCATGAACTGTACTGAGAACCTTGTCATATAGTTTATGTCTCTAGTTAGTTCAACTGCTTGGGATAATATTTAATACCCATATGTGAAATTATCCTTCCCCAAAACAAACTTTAAGAGACTTTTCTAATTCTGGAATTCTTTGCAACATAAGATTAGATATTTTTTTAGCATACCTCATCATTCCAGATGAAAGATTTCTAGTCATCTTAGGTTATAACCTTTTTGATCCACTTTGGCCCGAAGATACAACTTGGTATTTTATACCACTTTCCTTCAGTAAGTAGTTTCCAGCCTTTGAAACTGTCATCCCAGCATCAGAGAATACATCATCTTCAAAAAGCACCTCTTAAGAATGTTTTGAAAGTCGGGCGCCTGGGTGGCTCAGTCGGTTAAGCGACTGCCTTCGGCTCAGGTCATGATCCTGGAGTCCCGGGATCGAGTCCCGCATCGGGCTCCCTGCTCGGCAGGGAGTCTGCTTCTCCCTCTGACCCTCCTCCCTCTCATGCTCTCTGTCTCTCATTCTCTCTCTCTCTCAAATAAATAAATAAAATCTTTCAAAAAAAAAAAAAGAATGTTTTGAAAGTCAACACTGTTCAGTCATTTTTGTTATTAAAATATTTCTACTACATCAGTGTATTGGTGATTTCCTCATTCTATTTTCTTTTTTTTTTTTTAAAGATTTTATTTATTTATTTGCGAGAGAGAGAATGAGAGACAGAGAGAATGAGAGGGGGGAGGGTCAGAGGGAGAAGCAGACTCCCTGCCGAGCAGGGAGCCCGATGCGGGACTCGATCCCGGGACTCCAGGATCATGACCTGAGCCGAAGGCAGTCGCTTAACCGACTGAGCCACCCAGGCGCCCACTCATTCTATTTTCTTACATGGTATGCTATTTTTGTCAGTGAAGGAAAGAAATCACCATAGTAAAATACTTAAAATTACTCTAAGAGACCCCAGATTCTCCCTGTCCTTCCTCAGAGCAAGGCACAGACTCGATACCCACAGGCAGGTAGGAAAATGGTGACACTGGATATGGGCACAAAGAAGTAAGGTGTCCTAGAGTGCGACTGCCTCCAGCACAGGGAATTGGGGGGGGAGGGGCTCTGATTTGTTTATCGATGTGTCCCTGATCCCTAGAACAGTTCCTAGAACATAGTATATGCTCCATAAATATTTAAATGAACAAATAAGCAAGTCAGAGATCCTCTGGTGAACTGAAGTGTATATGGCCCCCTTTAAGGCATTCAAATTTTAAAAAACAAATAAGCAAACAAATCCACACCACAGTAAGAGCCTGATGCCAGTCACATACACTTGGAGGTGAGGATGTGCTATGCTTGCCCTGCACCGGAGTTAGGACTCTGGTGTGTTCACTAATGCAAGTATCGTCGCATGACAGAGAACACTATCTTCTAGATAATTCAGACTGAACAGAATCCCTTAAACTACTCAGAAAACTAAGACAAGAGAAAGTTTTCTTATCTGAGTTAGAAAATAGCATTAATTCACCACTTACATCTGTATGTTGCCTGCCAGGCTTAAGGCTCTTCTCCCCCACCGAGAGACACTTGGGCTGGGAGCACTGGCAAGGGCGATCTCACCACAAGTGTCCAGCTCAGGATTCCCTCTGTATCCCCATAGGCAAGAGAATTCCTTTCTCCCCAAGGGACACCAAGCACCACAAATCAAAATGGCACCACAAAGCCTCTAAAAATTAAATTGTAATTGGCCTAAAGAAGTAGGCCAGGACCTGCCTGCTAAACCTAAACTGGGTGACTTCCTTTTAAAAGAAAAGATTTAGATAGGACCCAGGGTCTCCTAACATAAGAGCCAAATGTCCAAGACACAATAGAAGCTCACTCATCATACCAAGAAGCAAGAAATCACAACTGGAATGAGAAAAGACAACCATTTGACACCAATCACCAAGATGAATCAGATGTTGGAATTATCTGACAGGGATTTTAAAACAGCCATCATAAAATGCTTCAAAAAACAATGATAAATTCTCTTGAAAGAAACAAAAAATCAAAAATCTCAGCAAAGAAATATGGTTTTTTTTCATTGTTTTATTATGTTAGTCACCATACATTACATCATTAGTTTTTGATGTAGTGTTCCGTGATTCATTGTTTGTGTATAACACCCAGTGTTCCATGCAGAACGTGCCCTCTTTAATACCCATCACCAGGCTAACCCATCCCCCTAGCCCCCTCCCCTCTAGAACCCTCAGTTTGTTTTTCAGAGTCCATAGTCTCTCATGGTTCATCTCCCCCTCTGATATCCCCCCCTTCATTCTTCCCCTCCTGTTATCCTCTTCTTCTTCTTCTTCTTTTTTTTAACATATAATGTATTATTTGTTTCAGGGGTACAGGTCTGTGATTCAACAGTCTTACACAATTCACAGCAGTCACCATAGCACATACCCTCCCCAGTGTCTATCACCCAGCCACCCCATCCCTCCCACCCCCCACCACTCCAGCAACCCTTAGTTTGTTTCCTGAGATTAAGAATATGTTATTTTTTAAAAAGAACCAAATGTAAATTACAGAAATGAAAAATATAACAGAAACAAAAGTCTCACTGGTTGGGCTCAATAGTAAAGTGGAGATGTGTTGGTGCATAACCCTGTCAGGAGCTTCCCGGGTGTAATCTGAAACCACCCCCCTATACATGGGGGGTAGGGAGACACAGGGGGAAAGGGGCAGACCACTCCAGGTTGGTTGAATAGGCTAAGAGAACTTACTTGGGTGGCCACAAGATGAATTGATCCCTGCACTTGCCCACCAAATCTTAAAGTTTATATGGAGGCCTTAACTGGGTTCATCCAAGTATACTGTGCAGATAGTTCTCAATACCATATCACTATCTCAAGGCTGTGCCCTTGGAGCAGCCTCTGGGAGCTGAAAGGCAAGTGGAACCCACCCCACATTTCAAAGCAAGGGAGGATGTGAGGAGCCTCTAATCACCCGGGCCCAGCTCACAGGGTCCAGGTCAACTGACAGTCACGGCTTTTTGAAGACCTTCCCCAACAAAATGACAGAGAATAGAATCAGTGAAGTTGAGGACAGAAAATAGAATTTACCCAATCTGCGCAACAAAAAGAAAATACACTGAAAAAAAAAAATGGATAGAGCCTCAAGCACAATGACAAAAGATCCAACATGTATATCACTGGAGTCTCGGGAGAGGAAGCAAGTGGGACTCAAAGAGTATTTGAAGAAGTAATGGCTGAAACTTGCAAGTTTGGCAAAAGACATAAACCTACAGGTATAAGAAGCTGAGAAAAACCCAAGCAGGATAAACCCAAAGAAATGCATGCAAAGACACATCATAACTATGTTTCGGAAACTAAAAACAACAACCAAAAAGTCCTGAAGATAGTGGGAGAGAAATGACACATTACCTGTCAGGGAGGTAATATGACAGCAGACTTCTCATCTGAAACCATGGAAGAAAGAAGAGAGTGGCATGACATTTTTCAAGTGCTGAAAGAAAAAAACCCATCAAACTGTGAATTTTAGATTCAGTGAAACTTCATTATACAGGAATGAAGAGGAAATAAAAATATTCTCCAACTAAGAAAAATGAAGTATTTGTTTTTAACCTATAAAGATTGGCCAAAGGAAGTTCCTCAGACTGAAAGGAGATGACAAATGAAGGAATCTTGGAGCATCAGAAAGGAAGGAAGAACAACAGAAGAACAGAGATATGGATTCGTATGATAAACTATCCTCCTCATGAGTTTTACAAATCCTATATTCAGTGATTAAAACAAAAATTATGCCACCAGCTGACACTCAAGACAATGTTATTTAAAAGTAAGTAAAGTAAAGAGACCTAAATGGAAATAAAGTCTCCACGCTTCACTCCAAGTGGAACATGTTAACACCAGTGAATTGTAGTAAGGCACGTATGCATTTGTAAATACCCAGAGCACCCACTAGGAAAACTGTGCACGGAGATATATTCAAAGAGACTACAGATCTGCATGGTGTGGAGCTAATATGATAACAGTATCATTTCTTGAGCATTTACCATGACCTTTACCAATACTATCCTTACAACAGTGCTATGTGATCAGCAGTATTAGTCTTGTTTTATCGATAAGAAAATTGAGGCTGAATCAGATTTGAACCCAGGACTTTCTGACCATTCAACTACTGTCTAAGCTCTCTCAAAAAGTCTGCAAGTAACTTGGTATATTATTGGGAGAATGGAATGGCCATTGTCCCCTTCGTTTAGAGAGGTAAGTGGGATTAAGTGAAGTTCATAAAAGCCACTAGTTGTGCACCTAGGACATGTATACAGCCATCAAAGTAAGAATAAGAAGAAGGGGTAAATCCAAGCATTCATTTGAGTACAGGGAGTAGAACATTTTCCTGGAGACTGGTTTAGAAGGATTGAACTTCACTCCATCTTGTCAGCCACTCAGCCATGAATCCAAATTAGTAAAAATGGATGTGTCACCATATACCTGGATAATGCTTGAACTGGTATCACTCTCAACCATCTGTAGCATTTGAACTTGTATTGTTAAGGAGCGGAAAGTAGCTAGACGGTCATAAAAGTCATTTTGTTCTAGTTGTCGTAGTAGTATAATGCTTAGGGAAAATGGGGCAAACATCAGCTAGCTTTTAAGAAAGAATTAACACCCTGAAACAAATAGTACACTATATGTTAATAAAAAAATAAATTTTTTAATTTTAAAAAGTTAAAAATAAAAAGAAAGAATTAACAGATGAGGCACCTGGATGGCTCAGTTGGGCATCCGAGTCTTGATTTCAGCTCAGGTCATGATCTCAGGGTCGTGAGATCAAGCCCCATGTCAGGCTCCGTGCTCAGCCGGGAGTCTGCTTGAGATTCTCTCTCTCTCTCCCTCTCCCCCTCCCCCCTCCCTCTCTAAATAAAAAGGAAGGAAGGAAGGAAAGAAAGAGAGGAAGGAAGGAAAGAAGGAAGGAAGGAAAGAAAGCGGGAAAGAACAGGAAGTGCTATGAAAAACTAAGTATTGGGCAAAGAGAAATTCAATCATAAAAAATGTTCTATTGTTAATAAGAAAGCTTTTTTTTAAATTTCTTTGGTTTTTCTTTTTCTTTTCCCCCTAGGTATGCTATGAGACTAAAAACCCATTCAGGCCCCAATGCCACACCAGAGGACAAACAATTGGCTGCATTATGGTGAGTGCATGATACCAGCTTAAAAAAGCTTCCTCAGCCTTGTATATGTTCATTGGCAAACCAGGTGCTGAAACACATGTTTTTCTAGTGCCTTCTGACCTGCAAAATCAAATGCAGTTCTAGTGGTGACCAGGGAGAGCCCACACCATTTCTTGCTGCTATACCATGCATGATGTGAATTCACAGTGATTAAGAATCAACAGGTCCATTACACAAGGATAATTGTTTGTGTGTGTGTGTGTGTGTGTGTGCGCGCGCACACATGCATGCCCGACTTTAAAATCAGGTAGGTCTGTGTTTTAGTAATTTGAATGTGAATTGTGCCAAATGTCATTTCTCTTGTGTTAACACTTTAGACACAATCAAAATAATCCATTTGTCTATTTACATTTGGGATTAGTATGACTGAATCAAGATGATGGGCTGAAGTTCTCAACACTCCAATCTAAGGAGCAGTTCACTACACTGTGATAATAGAAGCACTTCTTTTAAGATGTTCACCAACATGTAATAGATCTTTTCTGTATCTGTAATGATTACAGTGGTACTGATTATGTGGGTATAATAATTTTCCCCATTACATCTCCTTGGGACACCTCATCCCATTCTCCCAAATCACAGGACACCTATCTGTAGAAATCCAACATTTTCTGCTCTCTAGTGGTTCGTACTCTAATCTAGAACCTGATCTGCAAGGCGGAGAATCAAGTCTCAAAAAAAAAAAATAAGAGCAGCATACACAAAAGAGAGGGTCCTCAGGTAGTTTTACATCATCTGCAGTTTGATGTGCTCAGAAGAGACTAGTGAATTGTACATGGTATGTTGGCATTCCAGCCTGTTGGCACCAGATCTGAGTTAGCAAATAATTATGAGTGAAAAGCACCAGGGCGCCTGGGTGGCTCAGTCGGTTAAGCTGCTGCCTTCGGCTCAGGTCATGATCCCTGGGTCCTGGGATTAAGTCCCACATCCGGCTCCTTGCTCAGCGGGGAACCGCTTCTCCCTGTCCTCCCCACTCGTGCTCTCTCTCGCTATCTCTGTCTCTCACTCTCTCTCTCAAATAAATAAATAATCTTTAAAAAAAAAAATGACCTCTCTCGTTTCAAAAAAAAAAAAAGCACCAAGGAAAAGAGGGTATGTCTCAGGAAAGGCTTTCTGTGCTCTTTTCAAATGCAAAGTTCCATACTAGGATTAACAAATTAATGATGACTAATACTTCATATTATATAAGATAGAAAACTAATATGTAAATAATAAATATAAAACAATAATGATAACTACTCTCAGCATTGAGTTCTTATTTATATGACATTCGTACCTGTTACTTTATTTGAACTACTTCCAGTCCAGTAAGGTAGTTTCAGAGTGAAAGGAATACGAACAGGTGAAGGGCTATTGTTTCAGCAAAGCCGTCGCTGCCGAGGTCCCCGGCGCCAGCGGGGCATCAGGAAGGAAGGTGGCTCTGGCCTGAGATTCACCCAGTCGCGGTGAAAGCTGTGTGCTAGCGCTCCCTCACTCCTCGCATGGAGAGAGACTGCCCTCTAGTGGCGGAAGAAGAAAATGGCCTGTCCCTTAGCCCCAAGAAGAAGCCATAAAGCTAGGATCTAGTGTGAAATTTTGAATTAGATCTTTTGAAGACAAGGAAGGTCAGGTATTAACAGACATAAACGTAAGTATAGCAGTATTTCACATATGTAATCGTGACATAAATATGGGGTGCCTTAGAACAACAAGAGTTTTGGGGCGCCTCCGTGGCTCAGTCGTTAAGCATCTGCCTTCGGCTCAGGTCATGATCCGGGGGTCCTGGGATCGAGCCCCACATCGGGCTCCCTGCTCAGCGGGAAGCCTGCTTCTCCCTCTCCCACTCCCCCTGCTTGTGTTCCCTCTCTCGCTGTGTCTCTCTCTGTCAAATAAATAAATAAAATCTTAAAAAAAAAAAAAGAGTTTTGTGTACGTCTTGCTGGCGGAGGACACGCTCATACTCCCGGGGCCCGTTTCTCTCTTTCCACCACAGTTACCGCTGCCTGGCTCTGCTGTACTGGCGGATGTTTCGACTCAAAAGGGACCACGCTGTCAAGTATTCAAAAGCACTTATCGACTATTTCAAGGTATTGTCTGGCTAGTGGGCAACATTGTTGCTTGTATCCAGTGGGCTCCCGGTCCAGGGCATTTTCCAGGAGCCTAGTAGAATCCCTGGCTTTGGGGGCGGGGAGGGGGAGGGAATACAGGAACCCTCTGATCTCAACAGTAACCCCCGTTATGACACACTCATGGTGTTCAAAGCTCAGAGAATGGCCTTGACAGCCGGTCTAATTTATCCCCCTGCCTCGTGTCCAAGTACTTTCATAGCCTCAAGAGAAAGAAGATCCAATTACCCACTCCAGTGTCCTAGGAGATTCCTCTTTACAGCTAACAAATTCCTCATGTTCGCTTACAGCTTCTTCCTCTCAGAAGTAACTACTTAGAACTTCCTCGTAGCTCCCTCCAGTAGCCCATTTAATTTTTAATAAGGGTGTTGTTTTAAATGATAAGAAACGGTTCATTGGAACTCAGAGGCGCTAGGACAATGGCATTGGGTAAATATAAGGGTAGAATTGGAAGCCAGGTTAACTACGTGTCTCAGGAAACGAAATCATTTTCACTGTGGGAATGGGGGGAAAAAAAAAGCCTTCTCTGCTGTACTTGTGAAGCAGACATGAAGTTATAATGCATTTGGGATTTCTAGGCCTCTTGCTGTCCATTTGTCTATAGAAACAAGAAATTTATGCCATTTCCACCTCCACCAACCCTTTGTCAGATACACACCATCATTTAGATCCTTTAATCCCCAACCTCCACTTCTTAGAGATCATCTCTGCTGACCAGGCTATGTTGGAGGTTCCATGGGCTGTGTCCAGCATACCACCTGCTTCCTGGTCACGCATGTAGAGTAACCAGGTGCTAAGGCGAGGAGAGAACTGTTTTGACACAAAGACCATTCTGTGTCATAATGACAAGAACGGACACTAAGCCTATTCCTTTACTTTGGGGGCCTAAGGTCAAGAGAGGTCATTTCCAAAATGTCAGAATCTAAAAGCTAATACTGAAGAGCATTATTAGAGTAAAAAAAAAAAAATGCTTGAATAAAAAAGGAATCTGAACTCTGTAAGCCACAGAGGTTACAACAGAACTTTTAAGGGATACAAAAAGTTCTTAGCGTATGTATGCCATCTATGAATATGTACAGAATGGACAAAGAACACAACTTAAACATCAGTTTCCCCTCCAGGGGTTATTGGTAGTTACCCTTAATTAAAAGCCATTTAAATGCTACTTAAAGTTCAGAGATTATGGGGGAGCCTGGGTGGCTCAGTCAGTTGAGTGTCTGACTCTTGATTTCGGCTCAGGTCATAATCTCAGGGTCGTGGAATTGGGCCCCACATTGGGCTCTGTCCTGGGAGCAGAGCCTGCTTAGGATTCTCTCTCTCCCTCTCCCCTCACTCTTGAAAGAAAAAGAAAGAAAGAGAGAGAGAAATGAAAGAAAGAAAGGAAAGAAAGAAAGAAAGAAAGAAAGAAAGAAAGAAAGAAAGAAAGAA